>NW_026969262.1:0-47882 GCF_028390025.1 Pseudophryne corroboree
CAAAAACGGTTGAAGTTCATGTTTGAAAATCATGCTCCGAAATCAACTTCTGTCACCTCAGTGATACATTTTGGGATGGTCACTAATGTTTAATGCAGAAATTGGGACACTTTTGGAATTTTCATTTTTGAACAAAATCTATGGGTTCGGGGATTAGGGAATTTCTCATGCCACAAAAACGGTTGAAGTTCATGTTTGAAAATCATGCTCCGAAATCAACTTCTGTCACCTCAATGATACATTTTGGAATGGTAACTAAAGTTTAAAACAGAAATTGGGGCACTTTTGGAATTTTCATTTTTGACCAAAATCGATGGGTCCGGGGCTTAGGGAATTTCTAAAGCCACAAAAACGGTTGAAGTTCCTGTTTGAAAATCATGCTCCGAAATCAACTTCTGTCACCTCAGTGATACATTATGGGATGGTAACTAAAGTTTAAAGCAGAAATTGGGGCACTTTTGGAATTTTAATTTTTGACCAAAATCGATGGGTCTGGGGCTTAGGGAATTTCTCATGCCACAAAAACGGTTGAAGTTCCTGTTTGAAAATCATGCTCCGAAATCAACTTCTTTCACCTCACTGATACATTTTTAGATGGTAACTAAAGTTTAAAGCAGAAATTGGGGCACTTTTGGAATTTTCATTTTTGACCAAAATTGATTGGTCAAGGGCTTAGGGAATTTCTCATACGCCTCAAAAACGGTTGAAGTTTCTGTTTAAAAATCATGCTCTGAAATCAACTTCTATCACCTCACTGATACATTTTTAGATGGTAACTAAAGTTTAAAGCAGAAATTGGGGCACTTTTGGAATTTTCATTTTTGACCAAAATCGATCGGTCCGGGGCTTAGGGAATTTCTCATATGCCATAAAAACGGTTGAATTTCCTGTTTGAAAATCATGCTCCGAAATCAACTTCTGTCACCTCAGTGATACATTTTGGGATGGTCACTAAAGTTTAATGCAGAAATTGGGACACTTTTAGAATTTTCATTTTTGGCCAAAATCGATGGGACCGACTTTAGTGGACTTCTCATATGCCACAAAAATGGTTGAAGTTCCTGTTTGAAAATCATGCTCTGAAATCAACTTCTGTCACCTCAGTTATACATTTTGGGATGGTAACTAAAGTTGAAAGCAGAAATTGAGGCACTTTTGGAATTTTCATTTTTGACCAAAATCGATGGGTCCGGGGCTTAGGGAATTACTCATATGCCATAAAAACGGTTGAATTTCCTGTTTGAAAATCATGCTCTGAAATCAACTTCTGTCACCTCAGTGATACATTTTGGGATGGTAACTAAAGTTTAAAGCAGAAATTTGGCCACTTTTGGAATTTTAATTTTTGACCAAAATCGATGGGTCCGGTCCGGGGCTTAGGGAAATTCTCATATGCCAAAAAAATGGTTGAAGTTCCTGTTTGAAAATCATGCTCCGAAATCAACTTCTGTCACCTTAGTGATACATTTTGGGATGGTCACTAAAGTTTAAAGCAGAAATTTGAGCACTTTTGGAATTTTCATTTTTGTCCAAAATCGATGCATCCGGGTTTTGTGATTTTATCATATGCTACAAAAACGGTTGAAGTTCATGTTTGAAAATCATGCTCCGAAATCAACTTCTGTCACCTCAGTGATACATTTTGGGATGGTCACTAAAGTTTAAAGCAGAATTTGGGGCACTTTTGGAATTATCATTTTTGACCAAAATCTATAGGTCCGAGGCTTAGGGAATTTCTCATGCCACAAAAACGGTTGAAGTTCATGTTTGAAAATCATGCTCCGAAATCAACTTCTGTCACCTCAGTGATACATTTTGGGATGGTCACTAATGTTTAATGCAGAAATTGGGACACTTTTGGAATTTTCATTTTTGACCAAAATCTATGGGTTCGGGGATTAGGGAATTTCTCATGCCACAAAAACGGTTGAAGTTCCTGTTTGAAAATCATGTTCCGAAATCAAGTTCTGTCACCTCAGTGATACATTTTGGGATGGTCACTAAAGTTTAAAGCAGAAATTGGGGCACTTTTGGAATTTTAATTTTTGACCAAAATCGATGGGTCCGGGCCTTAGGGAATTTCTCATATGCCATAAAAACGGTTGAATTTCCTGTTTGAAAATCATGCTCCGAAATCAACTTCTTTCACCTCAGTGATACATTTTGGGATGGTCACTAATGTTTAATGCAGAAATTGGAACACTTTTGGAATTTTCATTTTTGGCCAAAATCGATGGGTCCGGGGCATAGGGAATTACTCATATGCCATAAAAACGGTTGAATTTCCTGTTTGAAAATCATGCTCTGAAATCAACTTCTGTCACCTTAGTGATACATTTTGGGATGGTAACTAAAGTTTAAAGCAGAATTTTGCCACTTTTGGAATTTTCATTTTTGACCAAAATCGATGGGTCCGGTCCGGGGCTTAGGGAAATTCTCATATGACAAAAAAATGGTTGAAGTTCCTGTTTGAAAATCATGCTCCGAAATCAACTTCTGTCACCTCAGTGATACATTTTGGGATGGTCACTAAAGTTTAAAGCAGAAATTTGAGCACTTTTGGAATTTTCATTTTTGTCCAAAATCGATGCATCCGGGTTTTGTGATTTTATCATATGCTACAAAAACGGTTAAAGTTCATGTTTGAAAATCATGCTCCGAAATCAACTTCTGTCACCTCAGTGATACATTTTGGGATGGTCACTAAAGTTTAAAGCAGAAATTGGGGCACTTTTGGAATTATCATTTTTGACCAAAATCTATGGGTCCGAGGCTTAGGGAATTTCTCATGCCACAAAAACGGTTGAAGTTCATGTTTGAAAATCATGCTCCGAAATCAACTTCTGTCACCTCAGTGATACATTTTGGGATGGTCACTAATGTTTAATGCAGAAATTGGGACACTTTTGGAATTTTCATTTTTGACCAAAATCTATGGGTTCGGGGATTAGGGAATTACTCATGCCACAAAAACGGTTGAAGTTCCTGTTTGAAAATCATGTTCCGAAATCAAGTTCTGTCACCTCAGTGATACATTTTGGAATGGTCACTAAAGTTTAAAGCAGATATTGGGGCACTTTTGGAATTTTCATTTTTGGCCAAAAGTGATGCGTCCGAGTTTAGGGAATTTCTTATGCCACAAAAACGGTTGAAGTTCCTGTTTGAAAATCACCATGCTCCGAAATCAACTTCTGTCACCTCAGTGATACATTTTGGGATGGTCACTAATGTTTAATGCAGAAATTGGGATACTTTTGGAATTTTCATTTTTGGCCAAAATTGATGGGTCCGGCTTTAGTGAATTTCTCATACGCCATAAAAACGGTTGAAGTTCCTGTTTGAAAATCATGCTCCGAAATCAACTTCTATCACCTCAGTGATACATTTTGGAATGGTAACTAAAGTTTAAAACAGAAATTGGGGCACTTTTGGAATTTTTATTTTTGACCAAAATCGATGGGTCCGGGGCTTAGGGAATTTCTCATGCCACAAAAACGGTTGAAGTTCCTGTTTGAAAATCATGCTCCGAAATCAACTTCTGTCACCTCAGTGATACATTATGGGATGGTAACTAAAGTTTAAAGCAGAAATTGGGGCTCTTTTGGAATTTTTATTTTTGACCAAAATTGATGGGTCCAGGGCTTAGGGAATTTCTCATACGCCACAAAAACGGTTGAAGTTTCTGTTTAAAAATCATGCTCTGAAATCAACTTCTATCACCTCACTGATACATTTTTAGATGGTAACTAAAGTTTAAAGCAGAAATTGGGGCACTTTTGGAATTTTCATTTTTGACCAAAATCGATGGGTCCGGGGCTTAGGGAATTTCTCATATGCCATAAAAACGGTTGAATTTCCTGTTTGAAAATCATGCTCCGAAATCAACTTCTGTCACCTCAGTGATACATTTTGGGATGGTCACTAAATTTTAATGCAGAAATTGGGACACTTTTAGAATTTTCATTTTTAGCCAAAATCGATGGGACCGACTTTAGTGAACTTCTCATATGCCACAAAAATGGTTGAAGTTCCTGTTTGAAAATCATGCTCTGAAATCAACTTCTGTCACCTCAGTTATACATTTTGGGATGGTAACTAAAGTTGAAAGCAGAAATTGAGGCACTTTTGGAATTTTCATTTTTGACCAAAATCGATGGGTCCGGGGCTTAGGGAATTACTCATATGCCATAAAAACGGTTGAATTTCCTGTTTGAAAATCATGCTCTGAAATCAACTTCTGTCAACTCAGTGATACATTTTGGGATGGTAACTAAAGTTTAAAGCAGAAATTTGGCCACTTTTGGAATTTTCATTTTTGACCAAAATTGATGGGTCCGGTCCGGGGCTTAGGGAAATTCTCATATGCCAAAAAAATGGTTGAAGTTCCTGTTTGAAAATCATGCTCCGAAATCAACTTCTGTCACCTCAGTGATACATTTTGGGATGGTCACTAAAGTTTAAAGCAGAAATTTGAGCACTTTTGTAGTTTTCATTTTTGTCCAAAATCGATGCATCCGGGTTTTGTGATTTTATCATATGCTACAAAAACGGTTGAAGTTCATGTTTGAAAATCATGCTCCGAAATCAACTTCTGTCACCTCAGTGATACATTTTGGGATGGTCACTAATGTTTAATGCAGAAATTGGGACACTTTTGGAATTTTCATTTTTGACCAAAATCTATGGGTTCGGGGATTAGGGAATTTCTCATGCCACAAAAACGGTTGAAGTTCCTGTTTGAAAATCATGCTCTGAAATCAACTTCTGTCACCTCAGTGATACATTTTGGGATGGTAACTAAAGTTTAAAGCAGAAATTGGCCACTTTTGGAATTTTCATTTTTGACCAAAATCGATGGGTCCGGTTCGGGGCTTAGGGAAATTCTCATATGCCAAAAAAATGGTTGAAGTTCCTGTTTGAAAATCATGCTCCGAAATCAACTTCTGTCACCTCAGTGATACATTTTGGGATGGTCACTAAAGTTTAAAGCAGAAATTTGAGCACTTTTGGAATTTTCATTTATGTCCAAAATCGATGCATCCGGGTTTTGTGATTTTATCATATGCTACAAAAACGGTTGAAGTTCATGTTTGAAAATCATGCTCCGAAATCAACTTCTTTCACCTCAGTGATACATTTTGGGATGGTCACTAAAGTTTAAAGCAGAAATTGGGGCTCTTTTGGAATTTTCATTTTTGACCAAAATCGATGGGTCCGGGGCTTAGGGAACTTCTCATATGCCAAAAAAATGGTTGAAGTTCCTGTTTGAAAATCATGCTCCGAAATAAACTTCTGTCACCTCAGTGATACATTTTGGAATGGTCACCAAAGTTTAAAGCAGATATTGGGGCACTTTTGGAATTTTCATTTTTGTCCAAAATTGATGCGTCCGAGTTTAGGGAATTTCTTATGCCACAAAAACGGTTGAAGTTCATGTTTGAAAATCATGCTCCGAAATCAACTTCTGTCACCTCAATGATACATTTTGGAATGGTAACTAAAGTTTAAAACAGAAATTGGGGCACTTTTGGAATTTTCATTTTTGACCAAAATCGATGGGTCCGGGGCTTAGGGAATTTCTAAAGCAACAAAAATGGTTGAAGTTCCTGTTTGAAAATCATGCTCCGAAATCAACTTCTTTCACCTCAGTGATACATTTTGGGATGGTCACTAATGTTTAATGCAGAAATTGGAACACTTTTGGAATTTTCATTTTTGGCCAAAATCGATGGGTCCGGGGCATAGGGAATTACTCATATGCCATAAAAACGGTTGAATTTCCTGTTTGAAAATCATGCTCTGAAATCAACTTCTGTCACCTTAGTGATACATTTTGGGATGGTAACTAAAGTTTAAAGCAGAATTTTGCCACTTTTGGAATTTTCATTTTTGACCAAAATCGATGGGTCCGGTCCGGGGCTTAGGGAAATTCTCATATGCCAAAAAATGGTTGAAGTTCCTGTTTGAAAATCATGCTCCGAAATCAACTTCTGTCACCTCAGTGATACATTTTGGGATTGTCACTAAAGTTTAAAGCAGAAATTTGAGCACTTTTGGAATTTTCATTTTTGTCCAAAATCGATGCATCCGGGTTTTGTGATTTTATCATATGCTACAAAAACGGTTGAAGTTCATGTTTGAAAATCATGCTCCGAAATCAACTTCTGTCACCTCAGTGATACATTTTGGGATGGTCACTAAAGTTTAAAGCAGAAATTGGGGCACTTTTGGAATTATCATTTTTGACCAAAATCTATGGGTCCGAGGCTTAAGGAATTTCTCATGCCACAAAAACGGTTGAAGTTCATGTTTGAAAATCATGCTCCGAAATAAACTTCTGTCACCTCAGTGATACATTTTGGAATGGTCACTAAAGTTTAAAGCAGATATTGGGGCACTTTTGGAATTTTCATTTTTGGCCAAAATTGATGCGTCTGAGTTTAGGGAATTTCTTATGCCACAAAGACGGTTGAAGTTCATGTTTGAAAATCATGCTCCGAAATCAACTTCTGTCACCTCAGTGATACATTTTGTAATGGTAACTAAAGTTTAAAGCAGAAATTGGGGCACTTTTGGAATTTTCATTTTTGGCCAAAGTCGATGGGTTCGGGTTTAGGGAATTTCTCATACACCACAAAAATGGTTGAAGTTCCTGTTTGAAAATCATGCTCTGAAATCAACTTCTGTCACCTCAGTGATACATTTTGGGATGGTAACTTAAGTTAAAAGCAAAAATTGGGGCACTTTTGGAATTTTCATTTTTGACCAAAACTGATGGGTCCGGGGCTTAGGGAGTTTCTCATACGCCACAAAAACGGTTGAAGTTCCTGTTTGAAAATCATGCTACAAAATCAACTTCTGTCACCTCAGTGATACATTTTGGGATGTTCACTAAAGTTTAAAGCAGAAATTGGGGCACTTTTGGAATTTTCATTTTTGACCAAAATCGATGGGTCCGGGGCTTAGGGAATTTCTCATACGCCACAAAAACGGTTGAAGTTTTGTTTGAAAATTCATGCTCCGAAATCAACTTCTGTCACCTCAGTGATACATTTTGGGATGGTAACTAAAGTTTAAAGCAACAATTGGGGCACTTTTGGAATTTTAATTTTTGACCAAAATAGATGGGTCTGGGGCTTAGGGAATTTCTCATTTGCCACAAAAACGGTTGAAGTTCCTGTTTGAAAATCATGCTCTGAAATCAACTTCTGTCACCTCAGTTATACATTTTGGGATGGTAACTAAAGTTGAAAGCAGAAATTGAGGCACTTTTGGAATTTTCATTTTTGACCAAAATCGATGGGTCCGGGGCTCAGGGAATTTCTCATACACCACAAAAACAGTTGAAGTTCCTGTTTGAAAATCATGCTCTGAAATCAACTTCTGTCACCTCAGTGATACATTTTGGGATGGTAACTTAAGTTAAAAGCAAAAATTGGGGCACTTTTTTGGAATTTTCATTTTTGACCAAAATCGATGGGTCCGGGGCTTAGGGAGTTTCTCATACGGCACAAAAACGGTTGAAGTTCCTGTTTGAAAATCATGCTACAAAATCAACTTCTGTCACCTCAGTGATACAATTTGGGATGGTAACTAAAGTTTAAAGCAGAAATTGGGGCACTTTTGGAATTTTAATTTTTGAACAAAATCGATGGGTCCGGGGCTTAGGGAATTTCTCATTTGCCACAAAAATGGTTGAAGTTCCTGTTTGAAAATCATGCTCTGAAATCAACTTCTGTCACCTCAGTGATACATTTTGGGATGGTCACTAAAGTTTAATGCAGAAATTGGGACACTTTTAGAATTTTCATTTTTGGCCAAAATCGATGGGACCGACTTTAGTAAATTTCTCATACGGCACAAAAACGGTTGAAGTTCCTGTTTGAAAATCATGCTCTAAAATCAACTTCTGTCACCTCAGTTATACATTTTGGGATGGTAACTAAAGTTGAAAGCAGAAATTGAGGCACTTTTGGAATTTTCATTTTTGACCAAAATCGATGGGTCCGGGGCTTAGGGAATTTCTCATATGCCACAAAAACGGTTGAATTTCCTGTTTGAAAATCATGCTACGAAATCAACTTCTGTCACCTCAGTGATACATTTTGGGATGGTAACTAAAGTTTAAAGCAGAAATTGGGGCACTTTTGGAATTTTCATTTTTGGCCAAAGTCGATGGGTTTGGGTTTAGGGAATTTCTCATACACCACAAAAACGGTTGAAGTTCCTGTTTGAAAATCATGCTCTGAAATCAACTTCTGTCACCTCAGTGATACATTTTGGGATGGTAACTAAAGTTTAAAGCAGAAATTGGGGCACTTTTGGAATTTTAATTTTTGAACAAAATCGATGGGTCCGGGTCTTAGGGAATTTCTCATTTGCCACTAAAATGGTTGAAGTTCCTGTTTGAAAATCATGCTCTAAAATCAACTTCTGTCACCTCAGTGATACATTTTGGGATGTTCACTAAAGTTTAAAGCAGAAATTGGGGCACTTTTGGAATTTTCATTTTTGACCAAAATCGATGGGTCCGGGGCTTAGGGAATTTCTCATACGCCACAAAAACGTTTGAAGTTCTTGTTTGAAAAATCATGCTCCGAAATCAACTTCTGTCACCTCAGTGATACATTTTGGGATGGTAACTAAAGTTTAAAGCAACAATTGGGGCACTTTTTGAATTTTAATTTTTGACCAAAATCGATGGGTCCGGGGCTTAGGGAATTTCTCATATGCCACAAAAATGGTTGAATTTCCTGTTTGAAAATCATGCTGCGAAATCAACTTCTGTCACCTCAGTGATACATTTTGGGATGGTCACTAAAGTTAAAAGCAGAAATTGGGGCACTTTTTGAATTTTAATTTTTGACCAAAATCGATGGGTCCGCGGCTTAGGGAACTTCTCATATGCCAAATAAATGGTTGAAGTTCCTGTTTGAAAATCATGCTCCGAAATAAACTTCTGTCACCTCAGTGATACATTTTGGAATGGTCACCAAAGTTTAAAGCAGATATTGGGGCACTTTTGGAATTTTCATTTTTGTCCAAAATTGATGCGTCCGAGTTTAGGGAATTTCTTATGCCACAAAAACGGTTGAAGTTCATGTTTGAAAATCATGCTCCGAAATCAACTTCTGTCACCTCAGTGATACATTATGGGATGGTAACTAAAGTTTAAAGCAGAAATTGGGGCACTTTTAGAATTTTTTTTTTTGACCAAAATCGATGGGTCCGGGGCTTAGGGAATTTCTCATACGCCACAAAAACGGTTGAAGTTTCTGTTTAAAAATCATGCTCTGAAATCAACTTCTATCATCTCACTGATACATTTTTAGATGGTAACTAAAGTTTAAAGCAGAAATTGGGGCACTTTTGGAATTTTCATTTTTGACCAAAATTGATTGGTCCAGGGCTTAGGGAATTTCTCATATGCCACAAAAATGGTTGAAGTTCCTGTTTGATAATCATGCTCCGAAATCAACTTCTATCACCTCAGTGATACATTTTGGGATGGTAACTAAAGTGTAAAACAGAAATTGGGGCACTTTTGGAATTTTAATTTTTGACCAAAATCGATGGGTCTGGGGCTTAGGGAATTTCTCATACGCCACAAAAACGGTTGAAGTTCCTGTTTGAAAATCATGCTCCGAAATCAACTTCTATCACCTCAGTGATACATTTTGGAATGGTAACTAAAGTTTAAAACAGAAATTGGGGCACTTTTGGAATTTTCATTTTTGACCAAAATCGATGGGTCCGGGGCCTAGGGAATTTCTCATGCCACAAAAACGGTTGAAGTTCCTGTTTGAAAATCATGCTCCGAAATCAACTTCTGTCACCTCAGTGATACATTAAGGGATGGTAACTAAAGTTTAAAGCAGAAATTGGGGCACTTTTGGAATTTTTATTTTTGACCAAAATTGATGGGTCCAGGGCTTAGGGAATTTCTCATACGCCACAAAAACGGTTGAAGTTTCTGTTTAAAAATCATGCTCTGAAATCAACTTCTATCACCTCACTGATACATTTTTAGATGGTAACTAAAGTTTAAAGCAGAAATTGGGGCACTTTTGGAATTTTCATTTTTGACCAAAATCGATGGGTCCGGGGCTTAGGGAATTTCTCATATGCCATAAAAACGGTTGAATTTCCTGTTTGAAAATCATGCTCCGAAATCAACTTCTGTCACCTCAGTGATACATTTTGGGATGGTCACTAAATTTTAATGCAGAAATTGGGACACTTTTAGAATTTTCATTTTTGGCCAAAATCGATAGGACCGACTTTAGTGAACTTCTCATATGCCACAAAAATGGTTGAAGTTCCTGTTTGAAAATCATGCTCTGAAATCAACTTCTGTCAACTCAGTGATACATTTTGGGATGGTAACTAAAGTTTAAAGCAGAAATTTGGCCACTTTTGGAATTTTCATTTTTGACCAAAATTGATGGGTCCGGTCCGGGGCTTAGGGAAATTCTCATATGCCAAAAAAATGGTTGAAGTTCCTGTTTGAAAATCATGCTCCGAAATCAACTTCTGTCACCTCAGTGATACATTTTGGGATGGTCACTAAAGTTTAAAGCAGAAATTTGAGCACTTTTGTAGTTTTCATTTTTGTCTAAAATTGATGCATCCGGGTTTTGTGATTTTATCATATGCTACAAAAACGGTTGAAGTTCATGTTTGAAAATCATGCTCCGAAATCAACTTCTGTCACCTCAGTGATACATTTTGGGATGGTCACTAAAGTTTAAAGCAGAAATTGGGGCACTTTTGGAATTATCATTTTTGACCAAAATCTATGGGTCCGAGGCTTAGGGAATTTCTCATGCCACAAAAACGGTTGAAGTTCATGTTTGAAAATCATGCTCCGAAATCAACTTCTGTCACCTCAGTGATACATTTTGGGATGGTCACTAATGTTTAATGCAGAAATTGGGACACTTTTGGAATTTTTATTTTTGACCAAAATCTATGGGTTCGGGGATTAGGGAATTTCTCATGCCACAAAAACGGTTGAAGTTCCTGTTTGAAAATCATGTTCCGAAATCAAGTTCTGTCACCTCAGTGATACATTTTGGGATGGTCACTAAAGTTTAAAGCAGAAATTGGGGTACTTTTGGAATTTTAATTTTTGACCAAAATCGATGGGTCCGGGCCTTAGGGAATTTCTCATATGCCATAAAAACGGTTGAATTTCCTGTTTGAAAATCATGCTCCGAAATCAACTTCTTTCACCTCAGTGATACATTTTGGGATGGACACTAATGTTTAATGCAGAAATTGGAACACTTTTGGAATTTTCATTTTTGGCCAGAATCGATGGGTCCGGGGCTTAGGGAATTACTCATATGCCATAAAAACGGTTGAATTTCCTGTTTGAAAATCATGCTCTGAAATCAACTTCTGTCACCTCAGTGATACATTTTGGGATGGTAACTAAAGTTTAAAGCAGAAATTTGGCCACTTTTGGAATTTTCATTTTTGACCAAAATCGATATACGGTCCTGGGCTTAGGGAAATTCTCAAATGCCAAAAAAATGGTTGAAGTTCCTGTTTGAAAATCATGCTCCGAAATCAACTTCTGTCACCTCAGTGATACATTTTGGGATGGTCACTAAAGTTTAAAGCAGATATTGGGGCACTTTTGGAATTTTCATTTTTGTCCAAAATTGATGCGTCCGAGTTTAGGGAATTTCTTATGCCACAAAAACCGGTTGAAGTTCATGTTTGAAAATCATGCTCCGAAATCAACTTCTGTCACCTCAGTGATACATTATGGGATGGTAACTAAAGTTTAAAGCAGAAATTGGGGCACTTTTGGAATTTTAATTTTTGACCAAAATCGATGGGTCTGGGGCTTAGGGAATTTCTCATGCCACAAAAACGGTTGAAGTTCCTGTTTGAAAATCATGCTCCGAAATCAACTTCAGTCACCTCACTGATACATTTTTAGATGGTAACTAAAGTTTAAAGCAGAAATTGGGGCACTTTTGGAATTTTCATTTTTGACCAAAATTGATTGGTCAAGGGCTTAGGGAATTTCTCATACGCCACAAAAACGGTTGAAGTTTCTGTTTAAAAATCATGCTCTGAAATCAACTTCTATCACCTCACTGATACATTTTTAGATGGTAACTAAAGTTTAAAGCAGAAATTGGGGCACTTTTGGAATTTTCATTTTTGACCAAAATCGATCGGTCCGGGGCTTAGGGAATTTCTCATATGCCATAAAAACGGTTGAATTTCCTGTTTGAAAGTCATGCTCCGAAATCAACTTCTGTCACCTCAGTGATACATTATGGGATGGTAACTAAAGTTTAAAGCAGAAATTGGGGCACTTTTGGAATTTTAATTTTTGACCAAAATCGATGGGTCTGGGGCTTAGGGAATTTCTCATGCCACAAAAACGGTTGAAGTTCCTGTTTGAAAATCATGCTCCGAAATCAACTTCAGTCACCTCACTGATACATTTTTAGATGGTAACTAAAGTTTAAAGCAGAAATTGGGGACTTTTGGAATTTTCATTTTTGACCAAAATTGATTGGTCAAGGGCTTAGGGAATTTCTCATACGCCACAAAAACGGTTGAAGTTTCTGTTTAAAAATCATGGTCTGAAATCAACTTCTATCACCTCACTGATACATTTTTAGATGGTAACTAAAGTTTAAAGCAGAAATTGGGGCACTTTTGGAATTTTCATTTTTGACCAAAATCGATCGGTCCGGGGCTTAGGGAATTTCTCATATGCCATAAAAACGGTTGAATTTCCTGTTTGAAAATCATGCTCCGAAATCAACTTCTGTCACCTCAGTGATACATTTTGGGATGGTCACTAAAGTTTAAAGCAGAAATTGGGGCACTTTTGGAATTATCATTTTTGACCAAAATCGATGGGTCCGGGGCTTAGGGAATTACTCATATGCCATAAAAACGGTTGAATTTCCTGTTTGAAAATCATGCTCTGAAATCAACTTCTGTCACCTCAGTGATACATTTTGGGATGGTAACTAAAGTTTAAAGCAGAAATTTGGCCACTTTTGGAATTTTAATTTTTGACCAAAATCGATGGGTCCGGTCCGGGGCTTAGGGAAATTCTCATATGCCAAAAAAATGGTTGAAGTTCATGTTTGAAAATCATGCTCCGAAATCAACTTCTGTCACCTCAGTGATACATTTTGGGATGGTCACTAAAGTTTAAAGCAGAAATTTGTGCACTTTTGGAATTTTCATTTTTGTCCAAAATCGATGCATCCGGGTTTTGTGATTTTATCATATGCTACAAAAACGGTTGAAGTTCTTGTTTGAAAATCATGCTCCGAAATCAACTTCTGTCACCTCAGTGATACATTTTGGGATGGTCACTAAAGTTTAAAGCAGAAATTGGGGCACTTTTGGAATTATCATTTTTGACCAAAATCTATGGGTCCAAGGCTTAGGGAATTTCTCATGCCACAAAAACGGTTGAAGTTCATGTTTGAAAATCATGCTCCGAAATCAACTTCTGTCACCTCAGTGATACATTTTGGGATGGTCACTAATGTTTAATGCAGAAATTGGGACACTTTTGGAATTTTCATTTTTGACCAAAATCTATGGGTTCGGGGATTAGGTAATTTCTCATGCCACAAAAACGGTTGAAGTTCCTGTTTGAAAATCATGTTCCGAAATCAAGTTCTGTCACCTCAGTGATACATTTTGGAATGGTCACCAAAGTTTAAAGCAGATATTGGGGCACTTTTGGAATTTTCATTTTTGTCCAAAATTGATGCGTCCGAGTTTAGGGAATTTCTTATGCCACAAAAACCGGTTGAAGTTCATGTTTGAAAATCATGCTCCGAAATCAACTTCTGTCACCTCAATGATACATTTTGGAATGGTAACTAAAGTTTAAAACAGAAATTGGGGCACTTTTGGAATTTTCATTTTTGACCAAAATCGATGGGTCCGGGGCTCAGGGAATTTCTCATACACCACAAAAACAGTTGAAGTTCCTGTTTGAAAATCATGCTCTGAAATCAACTTCTGTCACCTCAGTGATACATTTTGGGATGGTAACTTAAGTTAAAAGCAAAAATTGGGGCACTTTTTTGGAATTTTCATTTTTGACCAAAATCGATGGGTCCGGGGCTTAGGGAGTTTCTCATACGGCACAAAAACGGTTGAAGTTCCTGTTTGAAAATCATGCTACAAAATCAACTTCTGTCACCTCAGTGATACAATTTGGGATGGTAACTAAAGTTTAAAGCAGAAATTGGGGCACTTTTGGAATTTTAATTTTTGAACAAAATCGATGGGTCCGGGGCTTAGGGAATTTCTCATTTGCCACAAAAATGGTTGAAGTTCCTGTTTGAAAATCATGCTCTGAAATCAACTTCTGTCACCTCAGTGATACATTTTGGGATGGTCACTAAAGTTTAATGCAGAAATTGGGACACTTTTAGAATTTTCATTTTTGGCCAAAATCGATGGGACCGACTTTAGTAAATTTCTCATACGGCACAAAAACGGTTGAAGTTCCTGTTTGAAAATCATGCTCTAAAATCAACTTCTGTCACCTCAGTTATACATTTTGGGATGGTAACTAAAGTTGAAAGCAGAAATTGAGGCACTTTTGGAATTTTCATTTTTGACCAAAATCGATGGGTCCGGGGCTTAGGGAATTTCTCATATGCCACAAAAACGGTTGAATTTCCTGTTTGAAAATCATGCTACGAAATCAACTTCTGTCACCTCAGTGATACATTTTGGGATGGTAACTAAAGTTTAAAGCAGAAATTGGGGCACTTTTGGAATTTTCATTTTTGGCCAAAGTCGATGGGTTTGGGTTTAGGGAATTTCTCATACACCACAAAAACGGTTGAAGTTCCTGTTTGAAAATCATGCTCTGAAATCAACTTCTGTCACCTCAGTGATACATTTTGGGATGGTAACTAAAGTTTAAAGCAGAAATTGGGGCACTTTTGGAATTTTAATTTTTGAACAAAATCGATGGGTCCGGGTCTTAGGGAATTTCTCATTTGCCACTAAAATGGTTGAAGTTCCTGTTTGAAAATCATGCTCTAAAATCAACTTCTGTCACCTCAGTGATACATTTTGGGATGTTCACTAAAGTTTAAAGCAGAAATTGGGGCACTTTTGGAATTTTCATTTTTGACCAAAATCGATGGGTCCGGGGCTTAGGGAATTTCTCATACGCCACAAAAACGTTTGAAGTTCTTGTTTGAAAAATCATGCTCCGAAATCAACTTCTGTCACCTCAGTGATACATTTTGGGATGGTAACTAAAGTTTAAAGCAACAATTGGGGCACTTTTTGAATTTTAATTTTTGACCAAAATCGATGGGTCCGGGGCTTAGGGAATTTCTCATATGCCACAAAAATGGTTGAATTTCCTGTTTGAAAATCATGCTACGAAATCAACTTCTGTCACCTCAGTGATACATTTTGGGATGGTCACTAAAGTTAAAAGCAGAAATTGGGGCACTTTTTGAATTTTAATTTTTGACCAAAATCGATGGGTCCGCGGCTTAGGGAACTTCTCATATGCCAAATAAATGGTTGAAGTTCCTGTTTGAAAATCATGCTCCGAAATAAACTTCTGTCACTTCAGTGATACATTTTGGAATGGTCACCAAAGTTTAAAGCAGATATTGGGGCACTTTTGGAATTTTCATTTTTGTCCAAAATTGATGCGTCCGAGTTTAGGGAATTTCTTATGCCACAAAAACGGTTGAAGTTCATGTTTGAAAATCATGCTCCGAAATCAACTTCTGTCACCTCAGTGATACATTATGGGATGGTAACTAAAGTTTAAAGCAGAAATTGGGGCACTTTTAGAATTTTTTTTTTTGACCAAAATCGATGGGTCCGGGGCTTAGGGAATTTCTCATACGCCACAAAAACGGTTGAAGTTTCTGTTTAAAAATCATGCTCTGAAATCAACTTCTATCATCTCACTGATACATTTTTAGATGGTAACTAAAGTTTAAAGCAGAAATTGGGGCACTTTTGGAATTTTCATTTTTGACCAAAATTGATTGGTCCAGGGCTTAGGGAATTTCTCATATGCCACAAAAATGGTTGAAGTTCCTGTTTGAAAATCATGCTCCGAAATCAACTTCTATCACCTCAGTGATACATTTTGGGATGGTAACTAAAGTGTAAAACAGAAATTGGGGCACTTTTGGAATTTTAATTTTTGACCAAAATCGATGGGTCTGGGGCTTAGGGAATTTCTCATACGCCACAAAAACGGTTGAAGTTCCTGTTTGAAAATCATGCTCCGAAATCAACTTCTATCACCTCAGTGATACATTTTGGAATGGTAACTAAAGTTTAAAACAGAAATTGGGGCACTTTTGGAATTTTCATTTTTGACCAAAATCGATGGGTCCGGGGCCTAGGGAATTTCTCATGCCACAAAAACGGTTGAAGTTCCTGTTTGAAAATCATGCTCCGAAATCAACTTCTGTCACCTCAGTGATACATTATGGGATGGTAACTAAAGTTTAAAGCAGAAATTGGGGCACTTTTGGAATTTTTATTTTTGACCAAAATTGATGGGTCCAGGGCTTAGGGAATTTCTCATACGCCACAAAAACGGTTGAAGTTTCTGTTTAAAAATCATGCTCTGAAATCAACTTCTATCACCTCACTGATACATTTTTAGATGGTAACTAAAGTTTAAAGCAGAAATTGGGGCACTTTTGGAATTTTCATTTTTGACCAAAATCGATGGGTCCGGGGCTTAGGGAATTTCTCATATGCCATAAAAACGGTTGAATTTCCTGTTTGAAAATCATGCTCCGAAATCAACTTCTGTCACCTCAGTGATACATTTTGGGATGGTCACTAAATTTTAATGCAGAAATTGGGACACTTTTAGAATTTTCATTTTTGGCCAAAATCGATAGGACCGACTTTAGTGAACTTCTCATATGCCACAAAAATGGTTGAAGTTCCTGTTTGAAAATCATGCTCTGAAATCAACTTCTGTCAACTCAGTGATACATTTTGGGATGGTAACTAAAGTTTAAAGCAGAAATTTGGCCACTTTTGGAATTTTCATTTTTGACCAAAATTGATGGGTCCGGTCCGGGGCTTAGGGAAATTCTCATATGCCAAAAAAATGGTTGAAGTTCCTGTTTGAAAATCATGCTCCGAAATCAACTTCTGTCACCTCAGTGATACATTTTGGGATGGTCACTAAAGTTTAAAGCAGAAATTTGAGCACTTTTGTAGTTTTCATTTTTGTCTAAAATTGATGCATCCGGGTTTTGTGATTTTATCATATGCTACAAAAACGGTTGAAGTTCATGTTTGAAAATCATGCTCCGAAATCAACTTCTGTCACCTCAGTGATACATTTTGGGATGGTCACTAAAGTTTAAAGCAGAAATTGGGGCACTTTTGGAATTATCATTTTTGACCAAAATCTATGGGTCCGAGGCTTAGGGAATTTCTCATGCCACAAAAACGGTTGAAGTTCATGTTTGAAAATCATGCTCCGAAATCAACTTCTGTCACCTCAGTGATACATTTTGGGATGGTCACTAATGTTTAATGCAGAAATTGGGACACTTTTGGAATTTTTATTTTTGACCAAAATCTATGGGTTCGGGGATTAGGGAATTTCTCATGCCACAAAAACGGTTGAAGTTCCTGTTTGAAAATCATGTTCCGAAATCAAGTTCTGTCACCTCAGTGATACATTTTGGGATGGTCACTAAAGTTTAAAGCAGAAATTGGGGTACTTTTGGAATTTTAATTTTTGACCAAAATCGATGGGTCCGGGCCTTAGGGAATTTCTCATATGCCATAAAAACGGTTGAATTTCCTGTTTGAAAATCATGCTCCGAAATCAACTTCTTTCACCTCAGTGATACATTTTGGGATGGACACTAATGTTTAATGCAGAAATTGGAACACTTTTGGAATTTTCATTTTTGGCCAGAATCGATGGGTCCGGGGCTTAGGGAATTACTCATATGCCATAAAAACGGTTGAATTTCCTGTTTGAAAATCATGCTCTGAAATCAACTTCTGTCACCTCAGTGATACATTTTGGGATGGTAACTAAAGTTTAAAGCAGAAATTTGGCCACTTTTGGAATTTTCATTTTTGACCAAAATCGATATACGGTCCTGGGCTTAGGGAAATTCTCAAATGCCAAAAAAATGGTTGAAGTTCCTGTTTGAAAATCATGCTCCGAAATCAACTTCTGTCACCTCAGTGATACATTTTGGGATGGTCACTAAAGTTTAAAGCAGAAATTTGAGCACTTTTGGAATTTTCATTTTTGTCCAAAATCGATGCATCCGGGTTTTGTGATTTTATCATATATTACAAAAACGGTTGAAGTTCATGTTTGAAAATCATGCTCCGAAATCAACTTCTTTCACCTCAGTGATACATTTTGGGATGGTCACTAAAGTTTAAAGCAGAAATTGGGGCACTTTTGGAATTTTCATTTTTGACCAAAATCGATATCCGGTCCGGGGCTTAGGGAACTTCTCATATGCCAAAAAAATGTTTGAAGTTCCTGTTTGAAAATCATGCTCCGAAATCAACTTCTGTCACCTCAGTGATACATTTTGGAATGGTCACCAAAGTTTAAAGCAGATATTGGGGCACTTTTGGAATTTTCATTTTTGTCCAAAATTGATGCGTCCGAGTTTAGGGAATTTCTTATGCCACAAAAACCGGTTGAAGTTCATGTTTGAAAATCATGCTCCGAAATCAACTTCTGTCACCTCAATGATACATTTTGGAATGGTAACTAAAGTTTAAAACAGAAATTGGGGCACTTTTGGAATTTTCATTTTTGTCCAAAATCGATGGGTCCGGGGCTTAGGGAATTTCTAAAGCCACAAAAACGGTTGAAGTTCCTGTTTGAAAATCATGCTCCGAAATCAACTTCTGTCACCTCAGTGATACATTATGGGATGGTAACTAAAGTTTAAAGCAGAAATTGGGGCACTTTTGGAATTTTAATTTTTGACCAAAATCGATGGGTCTGGGGCTTAGGGAATTTCTCATGCCACAAAAACGGTTGAAGTTCCTGTTTGAAAATCATGCTCCGAAATCAACTTCAGTCACCTCACTGATACATTTTTAGATGGTAACTAAAGTTTAAAGCAGAAATTGGGGCACTTTTGGAATTTTCATTTTTGACCAAAATTGATTGGTCAAGGGCTTAGGGAATTTCTCATACGCCACAAAAACGGTTGAAGTTTCTGTTTAAAAATCATGCTCTGAAATCAACTTTTATCACCTCACTGATACATTTTTAGATGGTAACTAAAGTTTAAAGCAGAAATTGGGGCACTTTTGGAATTTTCATTTTTGACCAAAATCGATCGGTCCGGGGCTTAGGGAATTTCTCATATGCCATAAAAACGGTTGAATTTCCTGTTTGAAAATCATGCTCCGAAATCAACTTCTGTCACCTCAGTGATACATTATGGGATGGTAACTAAAGTTTAAAGCAGAAATTGGGGCACTTTTGGAATTTTAATTTTTGACCAAAATCGATGGGTCTGGGGCTTAGGGAATTTCTCATGCCACAAAAACGGTTGAAGTTCCTGTTTGAAAATCATGCTCCGAAATCAACTTCAGTCACCTCACTGATACATTTTTAGATGGTAACTAAAGTTTAAAGCAGAAATTGGGGACTTTTGGAATTTTCATTTTTGACCAAAATTGATTGGTCAAGGGCTTAGGGAATTTCTCATACGCCACAAAAACGGTTGAAGTTTCTGTTTAAAAATCATGCTCTGAAATCAACTTCTATCACCTCACTGATACATTTTTAGATGGTAACTAAAGTTTAAAGCAGAAATTGGGGCACTTTTGGAATTTTCATTTTTGACCAAAATCGATCGGTCCGGGGCTTAGGGAATTTCTCATATGCCATAAAAACGGTTGAATTTCCTGTTTGAAAATCATGCTCCGAAATCAACTTCTGTCACCTCAGTGATACATTTTGGGATGGTCACTAAAGTTTAAAGCAGAAATTGGGGCACTTTTGGAATTATCATTTTTGACCAAAATCGATGGGTCCGGGGCTTAGGGAATTACTCATATGCCATAAAAACGGTTGAATTTCCTGTTTGAAAATCATGCTCTGAAATCAACTTCTGTCACCTCAGTGATACATTTTGGGATGGTAACTAAAGTTTAATGCAGAAATTTGGCCACTTTTGGAATTTTAATTTTTGACCAAAATCGATGGGTCCGGTCCGGGGCTTAGGGAAATTCTCATATGCCAAAAAAATGGTTGAAGTTCATGTTTGAAAATCATGCTCCGAAATCAACTTCTGTCACCTCAGTGATACATTTTGGGATGGTCACTAAAGTTTAAAGCAGAAATTTGTGCACTTTTGGAATTTTCATTTTTGTCCAAAATCGATGCATCCGGGTTTTGTGATTTTATCATATGCTACAAAAACGGTTGAAGTTCTTGTTTGAAAATCATGCTCCGAAATCAACTTCTGTCACCTCAGTGATACATTTTGGGATGGTCACTAAAGTTTAAAGCAGAAATTGGGGCACTTTTGGAATTATCATTTTTGACCAAAATCTATGGGTCCAAGGCTTAGGGAATTTCTCATGCCACAAAAACGGTTGAAGTTCATGTTTGAAAATCATGCTCCGAAATCAACTTCTGTCACCTCAGTGATACATTTTGGGATGGTCACTAATGTTTAATGCAGAAATTGGGACACTTTTGGAATTTTCATTTTTGACCAAAATCTATGGGTTCGGGGATTAGGTAATTTCTCATGCCACAAAAACGGTTGAAGTTCCTGTTTGAAAATCATGTTCCGAAATCAAGTTCTGTCACCTCAGTGATACATTTTGGAATGGTCACCAAAGTTTAAAGCAGATATTGGGGCACTTTTGGAATTTTCATTTTTGTCCAAAATTGATGCGTCCGAGTTTAGGGAATTTCTTATGCCACAAAAACCGGTTGAAGTTCATGTTTGAAAATCATGCTCCGAAATCAACTTCTGTCACCTCAATGATACATTTTGGAATGGTAACTAAAGTTTAAAACAGAAATTGGGGCACTTTTGGAATTTTCATTTTTGACCAAAATCGATGGGTCCGGGGCTTAGGGAATTTCTAAAGCCACAAAAACGGTTGAAGTTCCTGTTTGAAAATCATGCTCCGAAATCAACTTCTGTCACCTCAGTGATACATTATGGGATGGTAACTAAAGTTTAAAGCAGAAATTGGGGCACTTTTGGAATTTTAATTTTTGACCAAAATCGATGGGTCTGGGGCTTAGGGAATTTCTCATGCCACAAAAACGGTTGAAGTTCCTGTTTGAAAATCATGCTCCGAAATCAACTTCAGTCACCTCACTGATACATTTTTAGATGGTAACTAAAGTTTAAAGCAGAAATTGGGGCACTTTTGGAATTTTCATTTTTGACCAAAATTGATTGGTCAAGGGCTTAGGGAATTTCTCATACGCCACAAAAACGGTTGAAGTTTCTTTTTAAAAATCATACTCTGAAATCAACTTCTATCACCTCACTGATACATTTTTAGATGGTAACTAAAGTTTAAAGCAGAAATTGGGGCACTTTTGGAATTTTCATTTTTGACCAAAATCGATCGGTCCGGGGCTTAGGGAATTTCTCATATGCCATAAAAACGGTTGAATTTCCTAATTGAAAATCATGCTCCGAAATCAACTTCTGTCACCTCAGTGATACATTTTGGGATGGTCACTAAAGTTTAAGGCAGAAATTGGGGCACTTTTGGAATTATCATTTTTGAGCAAAATCGATGGGTCCGGGGCTTAGGGAATTACTCATATGCCATAAAAACGGTTGAATTTCCTGTTTGAAAATCATGCTCTGAAATCAACTTCTGTCACCTCAGTGATACATTTTGGGATGGTAACTAAAGTTTAAAGCAGAAATTTGGCCACTTATGGAATTTTAATTTTTGACCAAAATCGATGGGTCCGGTCCGGGGCTTAGGGAAATTCTCATATGCCAAAAAAATGGTTGAAGTTCATGTTTGAAAATCATGCTCCGAAATCAACTTCTGTCACCTCAGTGATACATTTTGGAATGGTCACTAAAGTTTAAAGCAGAAATTTGTGCACTTTAGGAATTTTCATTTTTGTCCAAAATCGATGCATCCGGGTTTTGTGATTTTATCATATGCTACAAAAACGGTTGAAGTTCTTGTTTGAAAATCATGCTCCGAAATCAACTTCTGTCACCTCAGTGATACATTTTGGGATGGTCACTAAAGTTTAAAGCAGAAATTGGGGCACTTTTGGAATTATCATTTTTGACCAAAATCTATGGGTCCAAGGCTTAGGGAATTTCTCATGCCACAAAAACGGTTGAAGTTCATGTTTGAAAATCATGCTCCGAAATCAACTTCTGTCACCTCAGTGATACATTTTGGGATGGTCACTAATGTTTAATGCAGAAATTGGGACACTTTTGGAATTTTCATTTTTGACCAAAATCGATGGGTTCGGGGATTAGGGAATTTCTCATGCCACAAAAACGGTTGAAGTTCCTGTTTGAAAATCATGTTCCGAAATCAAGTTCTGTCACCTCAGTGATACATTTTGGGATGGTCACTAAAGTTTAAAGCAGAAATTGGGGCACTTTTGGAATTTTAATTTTTGACCAAAATCGATGGGTCCGGGCCTTAGGGAATTTCTCATATGCCATAAAAACGGTTGAATTTCCTGTTTGAAAATCATGCTCCGAAATCAACTTCTTTCACCTCAGTGATACATTTTGGGATGGTCACTAATGTTTAATGCAGAAATTGGAACACTTTTGGAATTTTCATTTTTGGCCAAAATCGATGGGTCCGGGGCATAGGGAATTACTCATATGCCATAAAAACGGTTGAATTTCCTGTTTGAAAATCATGCTCTGAAATCAACTTCTGTCACCTTAGTGATACATTTTGGGATGGTAACTAAAGTTTAAAGCAGAATTTTGCCACTTTTGGAATTTTCATTTTTGACCAAAATCGATGGGTCCGGGGCTTAGGGAAATTCTCATATGCCAAAAAAATGGTTGAAGTTCCTGTTTGAAAATCATGCTCCGAAATCAACTTCTGTCACCTCAGTGATACATTTTGGGATGGTCACTAAAGTTTAAAGCAGAAATTTGAGCACTTTTGGAATTTTCATTTTTGTCCAAAATCGATGCATCCGGGTTTTGTGATTTTATCATATGCTACAAAAATGGTTGAAGTTCCTGTTTGAAAATCATGCTCCGAAATCAACTTCTGTCACCTCAGTGATACATTTTGGGATGGTCACTAATGTTTAATGCAGAAATTGGGACACTTTTTGAATTTAAATTTTTGACCAAAATCGATGGGTCCGGGGCTTAGGGAACTTCTCATATGCCAAAAAAATAGTTGAAGTTCCTGTTTGAAAATCATGCTCCGAAATCAACTTCTATTACCTCAGTGACACAATTTGGAATGGTCACTAAAGTTTAAAGCAGATATTGGGGCACTTTTGGAATTTTCATTTTTGGCCAAAAGTGATGCGTCCGAGTTTAGGGAATTTCTTATGCCACAAAAACGGTTGAAGTTCCTGTTTGAAAATCACCATGCTCCGAAATCAACTTCTGTCACCTCAGTGATACATTTTGGGATGGTCACTAATGTTTAAAGCAGAAATTGGGATACTTTTGGAATTTTCATTTTTGGCCAAAATTGATGGGTCCGGCTTTAGTGAATTTCTCATATGCCATAAAAACGGTTGAAGTTCCTGTTTGAAAATCATGCTCCGAAATCAACTTCTATCACCTCAGTGATACATTTTGGAATGGTAACTAAAGTTTAAAACAGAAATTGGGGCACTTTTGGAATTTTCATTTTTGACCAAAATCGATGGGTCCGGGGCTTAGGGAATTTCTCATGCCACAAAAACGGTTGAAGTTCCTGTTTGAAAATCATGCTCCGAAATCAACTTCTGTCACCTCAGTGATACATTATGGGATGGTAACTAAAGTTTAAAGCAGAAATTGGGGCACTTTTGGAATTTTTATTTTTGACCAAAATTGATGGGTCCAGGGCTTAGGGAATTTCTCATACGCCACAAAAACGGTTGAAGTTTCTGTTTAAAAATCATGCTCTGAAATCAACTTCTATCACCTCACTGATACATTTTTAGATGGTAACTAAAGTTTAAAGCAGAAATTGGGGCACTTTTGGAATTTTCATTTTTGACCAAAATCGATGGGTCCGAGGCTTAGGGAATTTCTCATATGCCATAAAAACGGTTGAATTTACTGTTTGAAAATCATGCTCCGAAATCAACTTCTGTCACCTCAGTGATACATTTTGGGATGGTCACTAAATTTTAATGCAGAAATTGGGACACTTTTAGAATTTTCATTTTTTAGCCAAAATCGATGGGACCGACTTTAGTGAACTTCTCATATGCCACAAAAATGGTTGAAGTTCCTGTTTGAAAATCATGCTCTGAAATCAACTTATGTCACCTCAGTTATACATTTTGGGATGGTAACTAAAGTTTAAAGCAGAAATTTGGCCACTTTTGGAATCTTCATTTTTGACCAAAATTGATGGGTCCGGTCCGGGGCTTAGGGAAATTCTCATATGCCAAAAAAATGGTTGAAGTTTCTGTTTGAAAATCATGCTCCGAAATCAACTTCTGTCACCTCAGTGATACATTTTGGGATGGTCACTAAAGTTTAAAGCAGAAATTTGAGCACTTTTGTAGTTTTCATTTTTGTCCAAAATCGATGCATCCGGGTTTTGTGATTTTATCATATGCTACAAAAACGGTTGAAGTTCATGTTTGAAAATCATGCTCCGAAATCAACTTCTGTCACCTCAGTGATACATTTTGGAATGGTCACTAAAGTTTAAAGCAGATATTGGGACACTTTTGGAATTTTCATTTTTGACCAAAAATGATGGGTCCTGGGCTTAGGAATTTTCTCATGCCACAAAAACAGTTGAAGTTTCTGTTTGAAAATCATGCTCCGAAATCAACTTCTGTCACCTCAGTGATACATTTTGGGATGGTAACTAAAGTTTAAAGCAGAAATTGGGGCACTTTTGGAATTTTCATTTTTGACCAAAATCTATGGATCCGAGGCTTTGGGAATTTCTCATGCCATAAAAATGGTTGAATTTCCTGTTTGAAAATCATGCTCCGAAATCAACTTCTGTCACCTCAGTGATACATTTTGGGATGGTCACTAATGTTTAATGCAGAAATTGGGACACGTTTGGAATTTTCATTTTTGACCAAAATCTATGGGTTCAAGCTTTTGGGAATTTCTCATACGCCACAAAAACAGTTGAAGTTCCTGTTTGAAAATCATGCTACGAAATCAACTTCTGTCACCTCAGTTATACATTTTGGGATGGTTACTAAAGTTTAAAGCAGAAATTGGGACACTTTTGGAATTTAAATTTTTTACCAAAATCGATGGTTCGGGGCTTAGGGAATTTCTCATGCCACAAAAATGGTTGAAGTTCCTGTTTGAAAATCATGCTCCGAAATCAACTTCTATCACCTCAGTGATACATTTTGGGATGCTAACTAAAGTTTAAAGCAGAAATTTGGGCACTTTTGGAATTTTTATTTTTGATCAAAATCGATGGGTCCGACTTTAGTGAATTTGTTATACGCCACAAAAATGGTTGAAGTTCCTGTTTGAAAATCATGCTCCGAAATCAACTTCTGTCACCTCAGTGATACATTTTGGAATGGTCACTAAAGTTTAAAGCAGATATTGGGACACTTTTGGAATTTTCATTTTTGACCAAAAATGATGGGTCCTGGGCTTAGGAATTTTCTCATGCCACAAAAACAGTTGAAGTTTCTGTTTGAAAATCATGCTCCGAAATCAACTTCTGTCACCTCAGTGATACATTTTGGAATGGTCACTAAAGTTTAAAGCAGATATTGGGACACTTTTGGAATTTTCATTTTTGACCAAAAATGATGGGTCCTGGGCTTAGGAATTTTCTCATGCCACAAAAACAGTTGAAGTTTCTGTTTGAAAATCATGCTCCGAAATCAACTTCTGTCACCTCAGTGATACATTTTGGGATGGTAACTAAAGTTTAAAGCAGAAATTGGGGCACTTTTGGAATTTTCATTTTTGACCAAAATCTATGGATCCGAGGCTTTGGGAATTTCTCATGCCATAAAAATGGTTGAAGTTCCTGTTTGAAAATCATGCTCTGAAATCAAGTTCAGTCACCTCAGTGATACATTTTGGGATGTTCACTAAAGTTTAATGCAGAAATTGGGGCACTTTTGGAATTTTCATTTTTGACCAAAATTGATGGGTCCGGGCCTTTGGGAATTTCTCATACGCCACAAAAACAGTTGAAGTTCCTGTTTGAAAATCATGCTACGAAATCAACTTCTGTCACCTCAGTTATACATTTTGGGATGGTTACTAAAGTTTAAAGCAGAAATTGGGACACTTTTGGAATTTAAATTTTTTACCAAAATCGATGGTTCGGGGCTTAGGGAATTTCTCATGCCACAAAAATGGTTGAAGTTCCTGTTTGAAAATCATGCTCCGAAATCAACTTCTATCACCTCAGTGATACATTTTGGGATGCTAACTAAAGTTTAAAGCAGAAATTTGGGCACTTTTGGAATTTTTATTTTTGATCAAAATCGATGGGTCCGACTTTAGTGAATTTGTTATACGCCACAAAAATGGTTGAAGTTCCTGTTTGAAAATCATGCTCTAAAATCAACTTCTGTCACCTCAGTTATACATTTTGGGATGGTAACTAAAGTTGAAAGCAGAAATTGAGGCACTTTTGGAATTTTCATTTTTGACCAAAATCGATGGGTCCGGGGCTTAGGGAATTTCTCATATGCTATAAAAACGGTTGAATTTCCTGTTTGAAAATCATGCTCTGAAATCAACTTCTGTCACCTCAGTGATACATTTTGGAATGGTCACTAAAGTTTAAAGCAGAAATTGGGGCACTTTTGGAATCATCATTTTTGACCAAAATCGATGGGTCCGGGGCTTACGGAATTTCTCATATGCCACAAAAACGGTTGAAGTTCCTGTTTGAAAATCATGCTCCGAAATCAACTTCTGTCACCTCAGTTATACATTTTGGGATGGTAACTAAATTTTAATGCAGAAATTGGGACACTTTTAGAATTTTAATTTTTGGCCAAAATCGATGGGACCGACTTTAGTGAACTTCTCATATGCCACAAAAATGGTTGAAGTTCCTGTTTGAAAATCATGCTCTGAAATCAACTTCTGTCACCTCAGTTATACATTTTGGGATGGTAACTAAAGTTGAAAGCAGAAATTGAGGCACTTTTGGAATTTTCATTTTTGACCAAAATCGATGGGTCCGGGGCTTAGGGAATTACTCATATGCCATAAAAACGGTTGAATTTCCTGTTTGAAAATCATGCTCCGAAATCAACTTCTGTCACCTCAGTGATACATTTTGGGATGGTCACTAAAGTTTAAAGCAGAAATTTGAGCACTTTTGTAGTTTTCATTTTTGTCCAAAATCGATGCATCCGGGTTTTGTGATTTTATCATATGCTACAAAAACGGTTGAAGTTTATGTTTGAAAATCATGCTCCGAAATCAACTTCTGTCACCTCAGTGATACATTTTGGGATGGTCACTAAAGTTTAAAGCAGAAATTGGGGCACTTTTGGAATTATCATTTTTGACCAAAATCTATGGGTCCGAGGCTTAGGGAATTTCTCATGCCACAAAAACGGTTGAAGTTCCTGTTTGAAAATCATGCTCCGAAATCAACTTCTGTCACCTCAGTGATACATTTTGGGATGGTCACTAAAGTTTAATGCAGAAATTGGGACACTTTTGGAATTTTCATTTTTGACCAAAATCTATGGGTCCGGGGCTTAGGGAAATTCTCATATGCCAAAAAAATGGTTGAAGTTCCTGTTTGAAAATCATGCTCCGAAATCAACTTCTGTCACCTCAGTGATACATTTTGGGATGGTCACTAAAGTTTAAAGCAGAAATTTGAGCACTTTTGGAATTTTCATTTTTGTCCAAAATCGATGCATCCGGGTTTTGTGATTTTATCATATGCTACAAAAACGGTTGAAGTTCATGTTTGAAAATCATGCTCCGAAATCAACTTCTTTCACCTCAGTGATACATTTTGGGATGGTCACTAAAGTTTAAAGCAGAAATTGGGGCACTTTTGGAATTTTCATTTTTGACCAAAATCGATGGGTCCGGGGCTTAGGGAACTTCTCATATGCCAAAAAATGGTTGAAGTTCCTGTTTGAAAATCATGCTCCGAAATAAACTTCTGTCACCTCAGTGATACATTTTGGAATGGTCACCAAAGTTTAAAGCAGATATTGGGGCACTTTTGGAATTTTCATTTTTGTCCAAAATTGATGCGTCCGAGTTTAGGGAATTTCTTATGCCACAAAAACGGTTGAAGTTCCTGTTTGAAAATCATGCTCCGAAATCAACTTCTGTCACCTCAATGATACATTTTAGAATGGTAACTAAAGTTTAAAACAGAAATTGGGGCACTTTTGGAATTTTCATTTTTGACCAAAATCGATGGGTCCGGGGCTTAGGGAAATTCTAAAGCCACAAAAACGGTTGAAGTTCCTGTTTGAAAATCATGCTCCGAAATCAACTTCTGTCACCTCAGTGATACATTATGGGATGGTAACTAAAGTTTAAAGCAGAAATTGGGGCACTTTTGGAATTTTAATTTTTGACCAAAATCGATGGGTCTGGGGCTTAGGGAATTTCTCATGCCACAAAAACGGTTGAAGTTCCTGTTTGAAAATCATGCTCCGAAATCAACTTCTTTCACCTCACTGATACATTTTTAGATGGTAACTAAAGTTTAAAGCAGAAATTGGGGCACTTTTGGAATTTTCATTTTTGACTAAAATTGATTGGTCAAGGGCTTAGGGAATTTCTCATACGCCACAAAAACGGTTGAAGTTTCTGTTTAAAAATCATGCTCTGAAATCAACTTCTATCACCTCACTGATACATTTTTAGATGGTAACTAAAGTTTAAAGCAGAAAATGGGGCACTTTTGGAATTTTCATTTTTGACCAAAATCGATCGGTCCGGGGCTTAGGGAATTTCTCATAAGCCATAAAAACGGTTGAATTTCCTGTTTGAAAATCATGCTCCGAAATCAACTTCTGTCACCTCAGTGATACATTTTGGGATGGTCACTAAAGTTTAATGCAGAAATTGGGACACTGTTAGAATTTTCATTTTTGGCCAAAATCGATGGGACCGACTTTAGTGAACTTCTCATATGCCACAAAAATGGTTGAAGTTCCTGTTTGAAAATCATGCTCTGAAATCAACTTCTGTCACCTCAGTTATACATTTTGGGATGGTAACTAAAGTTGAAAGCAGAAATTGAGGCACTTTTGGAATTTTCATTTTTGACCAAAATCGATGGGTCCGGGGCTTAGGGAATTACTCATATGCCATAAAAACGGTTGAATTTCCTGTTTGAAAATCATGCTCTGAAATCAACTTCTGTCACCTCAGTGATACATTTTGGGATGGTAACTAAAGTTTAAAGCAGAAATTTGGCCACTTTTGGAATTTTAATTTTTGACCAAAATCGATGGGTCCGGTCCGGGGCTTAGGGAAATTCTCATATGCCAAAAAAATGGTTGAAGTTCCTGTTTGAAAATCATGCTCCGAAATCAACTTCTGTCACCTTAGTGATACATTTTGGGATGGTCACTAAAGTTTAAAGCAGAAATTTGAGCACTTTTGGAATTTTCATTTTTGTCCAAAATCGATGCATCCGGGTTTTGTGATTTTATCATATGCTACAAAAACGGTTGAAGTTCATGTTTGAAAATTATGCTCCGAAATCAACTTCTGTCACCTCAGTGATACATTTTGGGAAGGTGACTAAAGTTTAAAGCAGAATTTGGGGCACTTTTGGAATTATCATTTTTGACCAAAATCTATGGGTCCGAGTCTTAGGGAATTTCTCATGCCACAAAAACGGTTGAAGTTCATGTTTGAAAATCATGCTCCGAAATCAACTTCTGTCACCTCAGTGATACATTTTGGGATGGTCACTAATGTTTAATGCAGAAATTGGGACACTTTTGGAATTTTCATTTTTGACCAAAATCTATGGGTTCGGGGATTAGGGAATTTCTCATGCCGCAAAAACGGTTGAAGTTCCTGTTTGAAAATCATGTTCCGAAATCAAGTTCTGTCACCTCAGTGATACATTTTGGGATGGTCACTAAAGTTTAAAGCAGACATTGGGGCACTTTTGGAATTTTAATTTTTGACCAAAATCGATGGGTCCGGGCCTTAGGGAATTTCTCATGTGCCATAAAAACGGTTGAATTTCCTGTTTGAAAATCATGCTCCGAAATCAACTTCTTTCACCTCAGTGATACATTTTGGGATGGTCACTAATGTTTAATGCAGAAATTGGAACACTTTTGGAATTTTCATTTTTGGCCAAAATCGATGGGTCCGGGGCATAGGGAATTACTCATATGCCATAATAACGGTTGAATTTCCTGTTTGAAAATCATGCTCTGAAATCAACTTCTGTCACCTTAGTGATACATTTTGGGATGGTAACTAAAGTTTAAAGCAGAAATCGGGGCACATTTGGAATTTTCATTTTTGACCAAAATTGATTGGTCCAGGGCTTAGGGAATTTCTCATATGCCACAAAAATGGTTGAAGTTCCTGTTTGAAAATCATGCTCCGAAATCAACTTCTATCACCTCAGTGATACATTTTGGGATGGTCACTAAAGTTAAAAGCAGAAATTGGGGCACTTTTTGAATTTTAATTTTTGACCAAAATCGATGGGTCCGCGGCTTAGGGAACTTCTCATATGCCAAATAAATGGTTGAAGTTCCTGTTTGAAAATCATGCTCCGAAATAAACTTCTGTCACCTCAGTGATACATTTTGGAATGGTCACCAAAGTTTAAAGCAGATATTGGGGCACTTTTGGAATTTTCATTTTTGTCCAAAATTGATGCGTCCGAGTTTAGGGAATTTCTTATGCCACAAAAACGGTTGAAGTTCATGTTTGAAAATCATGCTCCGAAATCAACTTCTGTCACCTCAATGATACATTTTGGAATGGTAACTAAAGTTTAAAACAGAAATTGGAGCACTTTTGGAATTTTCATTTTTGACCAAAATCGATGGGTCCGGGGCTTAGGGAATTTCTAAAGCCACAAAAACAGTTGAAGTTCCTGTTTGAAAATCATGCTCCGAAATCAACTTCTGTCACCTCAGTGATACATTATGGGATGGTAACTAAAGTTTAAAGCAGAAATTGGGGCACTTTTGGAATTTTTATTTTTGACCAAAATCGATGGGTCCGGGGCTTAGGGAATTTCTCATACGCCACAAAAACGGTTGAAGTTTCTGTTTAAAAATCATGCTCTGAAATCAACTTCTATCACCTCACTGATACATTTTTAGATGGTAACTAAAGTTTAAAGCAGAAATCGGGGCACATTTGGAATTTTCATTTTTGACCAAAATTGATTGGTCCAGGGCTTAGGGAATTTCTCATATGCCACAAAAATGGTTGAAGTTCCTGTTTGAAAATCATGCTCCGAAATCAACTTCTATCACCTCAGTGATACATTTTGGGATGGTAACTAAAGTTTAAAGCAGAAATTGGGGCACTTTTGGAATTTTAATTTTTGACCAAAATCGATGGTTCTGGGGCTTAGGGAATTTCTCATTTGCCACAAAAACGGTTGAAGTTCCTGTTTGAAAATCATGCTCCGAAATCAACTTCTATCACCTCAGTGATACATTTTGGAATGGTAACTAAAGTTTAAAACAGAAATTGGGGCACTTTTGGAATTTTTATTTTTGACCAAAATTGATGGGTCCAGGGCTTAGGGAATTTCTCATATGCCACAAAAACGGTTGAAGTTTCTGTTTAAAAATCATGCTCTGAAATCAACTTCTATCACCTCACTGATACATTTTTAGATGGTAACTAAAGTTTAAAGCAGAAATTGGGGCACTTTTGGAATTTTCATTTTTGACCAAAATCGATGGGTCCGGTGCTTAGGGAATTTCTCATATGCCATAAAAACGGTTGAATTTCCTGTTTGAAAATCATGCTCCGAAATCAACTTCTGTCACCTCAGTTATACATTTTGGGATGGTAACTAAATTTTAATGCAGAAATTGGGACACTTTTAGAATTTTAATTTTTGGCCAAAATCGATGGGACCGACTTTAGTGAACTTCTCATATGCCACAAAAATGGTTGAAGTTCCTGTTTGAAAATCATGCTCTGAAATCAACTTCTGTCACCTCAGTTATACATTTTGGGATGGTAACTAAAGTTGAAAGCAGAAATTGAGGCACTTTTGGAATTTTCATTTTTGACCAAAATCGATGGGTCCGGGGCTTAGGGAATTACTCATATGCCATAAAAACGGTTGAATTTCCTGTTTGAAAATCATGCTCCGAAATCAACTTCTGTCACCTCAGTGATACATTTTGGGATGGTCACTAAAGTTTAAAGCAGAAATTTGAGCACTTTTGTAGTTTTCATTTTTGTCCAAAATCGATGCATCCGGGTTTTGTGATTTTATCATATGCTACAAAAACGGTTGAAGTTTATGTTTGAAAATCATGCTCCGAAATCAACTTCTGTCACCTCAGTGATACATTTTGGGATGGTCACTAAAGTTTAAAGCAGAAATTGGGGCACTTTTGGAATTATCATTTTTGACCAAAATCTATGGGTCCGAGGCTTAGGGAATTTCTCATGCCACAAAAACGGTTGAAGTTCCTGTTTGAAAATCATGCTCCGAAATCAACTTCTGTCACCTCAGTGATACATTTTGGGATGGTCACTAAAGTTTAATGCAGAAATTGGGACACTTTTGGAATTTTCATTTTTGACCAAAATCTATGGGTCCGGGGCTTAGGGAAATTCTCATATGCCAAAAAAATGGTTGAAGTTCCTGTTTGAAAATCATGCTCCGAAATCAACTTCTGTCACCTCAGTGATACATTTTGGGATGGTCACTAAAGTTTAAAGCAGAAATTTGAGCACTTTTGGAATTTTCATTTTTGTCCAAAATCGATGCATCCGGGTTTTGTGATTTTATCATATGCTACAAAAACGGTTGAAGTTCATGTTTGAAAATCATGCTCCGAAATCAACTTCTTTCACCTCAGTGATACATTTTGGGATGGTCACTAAAGTTTAAAGCAGAAATTGGGGCACTTTTGGAATTTTCATTTTTGACCAAAATCGATGGGTCCGGGGCTTAGGGAACTTCTCATATGCCAAAAAATGGTTGAAGTTCCTGTTTGAAAATCATGCTCCGAAATAAACTTCTGTCACCTCAGTGATACATTTTGGAATGGTCACCAAAGTTTAAAGCAGATATTGGGGCACTTTTGGAATTTTCATTTTTGTCCAAAATTGATGCGTCCGAGTTTAGGGAATTTCTTATGCCACAAAAACGGTTGAAGTTCCTGTTTGAAAATCATGCTCCGAAATCAACTTCTGTCACCTCAATGATACATTTTAGAATGGTAACTAAAGTTTAAAACAGAAATTGGGGCACTTTTGGAATTTTCATTTTTGACCAAAATCGATGGGTCCGGGGCTTAGGGAAATTCTAAAGCCACAAAAACGGTTGAAGTTCCTGTTTGAAAATCATGCTCCGAAATCAACTTCTGTCACCTCAGTGATACATTATGGGATGGTAACTAAAGTTTAAAGCAGAAATTGGGGCACTTTTGGAATTTTAATTTTTGACCAAAATCGATGGGTCTGGGGCTTAGGGAATTTCTCATGCCACAAAAACGGTTGAAGTTCCTGTTTGAAAATCATGCTCCGAAATCAACTTCTTTCACCTCACTGATACATTTTTAGATGGTAACTAAAGTTTAAAGCAGAAATTGGGGCACTTTTGGAATTTTCATTTTTGACTAAAATTGATTGGTCAAGGGCTTAGGGAATTTCTCATACGCCACAAAAACGGTTGAAGTTTCTGTTTAAAAATCATGCTCTGAAATCAACTTCTATCACCTCACTGATACATTTTTAGATGGTAACTAAAGTTTAAAGCAGAAAATGGGGCACTTTTGGAATTTTCATTTTTGACCAAAATCGATCGGTCCGGGGCTTAGGGAATTTCTCATAAGCCATAAAAACGGTTGAATTTCCTGTTTGAAAATCATGCTCCGAAATCAACTTCTGTCACCTCAGTGATACATTTTGGGATGGTCACTAAAGTTTAATGCAGAAATTGGGACACTGTTAGAATTTTCATTTTTGGCCAAAATCGATGGGACCGACTTTAGTGAACTTCTCATATGCCACAAAAATGGTTGAAGTTCCTGTTTGAAAATCATGCTCTGAAATCAACTTCTGTCACCTCAGTTATACATTTTGGGATGGTAACTAAAGTTGAAAGCAGAAATTGAGGCACTTTTGGAATTTTCATTTTTGACCAAAATCGATGGGTCCGGGGCTTAGGGAATTACTCATATGCCATAAAAACGGTTGAATTTCCTGTTTGAAAATCATGCTCTGAAATCAACTTCTGTCACCTCAGTGATACATTTTGGGATGGTAACTAAAGTTTAAAGCAGAAATTTGGCCACTTTTGGAATTTTAATTTTTGACCAAAATCGATGGGTCCGGTCCGGGGCTTAGGGAAATTCTCATATGCCAAAAAAATGGTTGAAGTTCCTGTTTGAAAATCATGCTCCGAAATCAACTTCTGTCACCTTAGTGATACATTTTGGGATGGTCACTAAAGTTTAAAGCAGAAATTTGAGCACTTTTGGAATTTTCATTTTTGTCCAAAATCGATGCATCCGGGTTTTGTGATTTTATCATATGCTACAAAAACGGTTGAAGTTCATGTTTGAAAATTATGCTCCGAAATCAACTTCTGTCACCTCAGTGATACATTTTGGGAAGGTGACTAAAGTTTAAAGCAGAATTTGGGGCACTTTTGGAATTATCATTTTTGACCAAAATCTATGGGTCCGAGTCTTAGGGAATTTCTCATGCCACAAAAACGGTTGAAGTTCATGTTTGAAAATCATGCTCCGAAATCAACTTCTGTCACCTCAGTGATACATTTTGGGATGGTCACTAATGTTTAATGCAGAAATTGGGACACTTTTGGAATTTTCATTTTTGACCAAAATCTATGGGTTCGGGGATTAGGGAATTTCTCATGCCGCAAAAACGGTTGAAGTTCCTGTTTGAAAATCATGTTCCGAAATCAAGTTCTGTCACCTCAGTGATACATTTTGGGATGGTCACTAAAGTTTAAAGCAGACATTGGGGCACTTTTGGAATTTTAATTTTTGACCAAAATCGATGGGTCCGGGCCTTAGGGAATTTCTCATGTGCCATAAAAACGGTTGAATTTCCTGTTTGAAAATCATGCTCCGAAATCAACTTCTTTCACCTCAGTGATACATTTTGGGATGGTCACTAATGTTTAATGCAGAAATTGGAACACTTTTGGAATTTTCATTTTTGGCCAAAATCGATGGGTCCGGGGCATAGGGAATTACTCATATGCCATAATAACGGTTGAATTTCCTGTTTGAAAATCATGCTCTGAAATCAACTTCTGTCACCTTAGTGATACATTTTGGGATGGTAACTAAAGTTTAAAGCAGAATTTTGCCACTTTTGGAATTTTCATTTTTGACCAAAATCGATGGGTCCGGTCCGGGGCTTAGGGAAATTCTCATATGCCAAAAAAATGGTTGAAGTTCCTGTTTGAAAATCATGCTCCGAAATCAACTTCTGTCACCTCAGTGATACATTTTGGGATGGTCACTAAAGTTTAAAGCAGAAATTTGAGCACTTTTGGAATTTTCATTTTTGTCCAAAATCGATGCATCCGGGTTTTGTGATTTTATCATATGCTACAAAAACGGTTGAAGTTCATGTTTGAAAATCATGCTCCGAAATCAACTTCTGTCACCTCAGTGATACATTTTGGGATGGTCACTAAAGTTTAAAGCAGAATTTGGGGCACTTTTGGAATTATAATTTTTGACCAAAATCTATAGGTCCGAGGCTTAGGGAATTTCTCATGCCACAAAAACGGTTGAAGTTCATGTTTGAAAATCATGCTCCGAAATCAACTTCTGTCACCTCAGTGATACATTTTGGGATGGTCACTAATGTTTAATGCAGAAATTGGGACACTTTTGGAATTTTCATTTTTGAACAAAATCTATGGGTTCGGGGATTAGGGAATTTCTCATGCCACAAAAACGGTTGAAGTTCATGTTTGAAAATCATGCTCCGAAATCAACTTCTGTCACCTCAATGATACATTTTGGAATGGTAACTAAAGTTTAAAACAGAAATTGGGGCACTTTTGGAATTTTCATTTTTGACCAAAATCGATGGGTCCGGGGCTTAGGGAATTTCTAAAGCCACAAAAACGGTTGAAGTTCCTGTTTGAAAATCATGCTCCGAAATCAACTTCTGTCACCTCAGTGATACATTATGGGATGGTAACTAAAGTTTAAAGCAGAAATTGGGGCACTTTTGGAATTTTAATTTTTGACCAAAATCGATGGGTCTGGGGCTTAGGGAATTTCTCATGCCACAAAAACGGTTGAAGTTCCTGTTTGAAAATCATGCTCCGAAATCAACTTCTTTCACCTCACTGATACATTTTTAGATGGTAACTAAAGTTTAAAGCAGAAATTGGGGCACTTTTGGAATTTTCATTTTTGACCAAAATTGATTGGTCAAGGGCTTAGGGAATTTCTCATACGCCTCAAAAACGGTTGAAGTTTCTGTTTAAAAATCATGCTCTGAAATCAACTTCTATCACCTCACTGATACATTTTTAGATGGTAACTAAAGTTTAAAGCAGAAATTGGGGCACTTTTGGAATTTTCATTTTTGACCAAAATCGATCGGTCCGGGGCTTAGGGAATTTCTCATATGCCATAAAAACGGTTGAATTTCCTGTTTGAAAATCATGCTCCGAAATCAACTTCTGTCACCTCAGTGATACATTTTGGGATGGTCACTAAAGTTTAATGCAGAAATTGGGACACTTTTAGAATTTTCATTTTTGGCCAAAATCGATGGGACCGACTTTAGTGGACTTCTCATATGCCACAAAAATGGTTGAAGTTCCTGTTTGAAAATCATGCTCTGAAATCAACTTCTGTCACCTCAGTTATACATTTTGGGATGGTAACTAAAGTTGAAAGCAGAAATTGAGGCACTTTTGGAATTTTCATTTTTGACCAAAATCGATGGGTCCGGGGCTTAGGGAATTACTCATATGCCATAAAAACGGTTGAATTTCCTGTTTGAAAATCATGCTCTGAAATCAACTTCTGTCACCTCAGTGATACATTTTGGGATGGTAACTAAAGTTTAAAGCAGAAATTTGGCCACTTTTGGAATTTTAATTTTTGACCAAAATCGATGGGTCCGGTCCGGGGCTTAGGGAAATTCTCATATGCCAAAAAAATGGTTGAAGTTCCTGTTTGAAAATCATGCTCCGAAATCAACTTCTGTCACCTTAGTGATACATTTTGGGATGGTCACTAAAGTTTAAAGCAGAAATTTGAGCACTTTTGGAATTTTCATTTTTGTCCAAAATCGATGCATCCGGGTTTTGTGATTTTATCATATGCTACAAAAACGGTTGAAGTTCATGTTTGAAAATCATGCTCCGAAATCAACTTCTGTCACCTCAGTGATACATTTTGGGATGGTCACTAAAGTTTAAAGCAGAATTTGGGGCACTTTTGGAATTATCATTTTTGACCAAAATCTATAGGTCCGAGGCTTAGGGAATTTCTCATGCCACAAAAACGGTTGAAGTTCATGTTTGAAAATCATGCTCCGAAATCAACTTCTGTCACCTCAGTGATACATTTTGGGATGGTCACTAATGTTTAATGCAGAAATTGGGACACTTTTGGAATTTTCATTTTTGACCAAAATCTATGGGTTCGGGGATTAGGGAATTTCTCATGCCACAAAAACGGTTGAAGTTCCTGTTTGAAAATCATGTTCCGAAATCAAGTTCTGTCACCTCAGTGATACATTTTGGGATGGTCACTAAAGTTTAAAGCAGAAATTGGGGCACTTTTGGAATTTTAATTTTTGACCAAAATCGATGGGTCCGGGCCTTAGGGAATTTCTCATATGCCATAAAAACGGTTGAATTTCCTGTTTGAAAATCATGCTCCGAAATCAACTTCTTTCACCTCAGTGATACATTTTGGGATGGTCACTAATGTTTAATGCAGAAATTGGAACACTTTTGGAATTTTCATTTTTGGCCAAAATCGATGGGTCCGGGGCATAGGGAATTACTCATATGCCATAAAAACGGTTGAATTTCCTGTTTGAAAATCATGCTCTGAAATCAACTTCTGTCACCTTAGTGATACATTTTGGGATGGTAACTAAAGTTTAAAGCAGAATTTTGCCACTTTTGGAATTTTCATTTTTGACCAAAATCGATGGGTCCGGTCCGGGGCTTAGGGAAATTCTCATATGACAAAAAAATGGTTGAAGTTCCTGTTTGAAAATCATGCTCCGAAATCAACTTCTGTCACCTCAGTGATACATTTTGGGATGGTCACTAAAGTTTAAAGCAGAAATTTGAGCACTTTTGGAATTTTCATTTTTGTCCAAAATCGATGCATCCGGGTTTTGTGATTTTATCATATGCTACAAAAACGGTTAAAGTTCATGTTTGAAAATCATGCTCCGAAATCAACTTCTGTCACCTCAGTGATACATTTTGGGATGGTCACTAAAGTTTAAAGCAGAAATTGGGGCACTTTTGGAATTATCATTTTTGACCAAAATCTATGGGTCCGAGGCTTAGGGAATTTCTCATGCCACAAAAACGGTTGAAGTTCATGTTTGAAAATCATGCTCCGAAATCAACTTCTGTCACCTCAGTGATACATTTTGGGATGGTCACTAATGTTTAATGCAGAAATTGGGACACTTTTGGAATTTTCATTTTTGACCAAAATCTATGGGTTCGGGGATTAGGGAATTACTCATGCCACAAAAACGGTTGAAGTTCCTGTTTGAAAATCATGTTCCGAAATCAAGTTCTGTCACCTCAGTGATACATTTTGGAATGGTCACTAAAGTTTAAAGCAGATATTGGGGCACTTTTGGAATTTTCATTTTTGGCCAAAAGTGATGCGTCCGAGTTTAGGGAATTTCTTATGCCACAAAAACGGTTGAAGTTCCTGTTTGAAAATCACCATGCTCCGAAATCAACTTCTGTCACCTCAGTGATACATTTTGGGATGGTCACTAATGTTTAATGCAGAAATTGGGATACTTTTGGAATTTTCATTTTTGGCCAAAATTGATGGGTCCGGCTTTAGTGAATTTCTCATACGCCATAAAAACGGTTGAAGTTCCTGTTTGAAAATCATGCTCCGAAATCAACTTCTATCACCTCAGTGATACATTTTGGAATGGTAACTAAAGTTTAAAACAGAAATTGGGGCACTTTTGGAATTTTTATTTTTGACCAAAATCGATGGGTCCGGGGCTTAGGGAATTTCTCATGCCACAAAAACGGTTGAAGTTCCTGTTTGAAAATCATGCTCCGAAATCAACTTCTGTCACCTCAGTGATACATTATGGGATGGTAACTAAAGTTTAAAGCAGAAATTGGGGCTCTTTTGGAATTTTTATTTTTGACCAAAATTGATGGGTCCAGGGCTTAGGGAATTTCTCATACGCCACAAAAACGGTTGAAGTTTCTGTTTAAAAATCATGCTCTGAAATCAACTTCTATCACCTCACTGATACATTTTTAGATGGTAACTAAAGTTTAAAGCAGAAATTGGGGCACTTTTGGAATTTTCATTTTTGACCAAAATCGATGGGTCCGGGGCTTAGGGAATTTCTCATATGCCATAAAAACGGTTGAATTTCCTGTTTGAAAATCATGCTCCGAAATCAACTTCTGTCACCTCAGTGATACATTTTGGGATGGTCACTAAATTTTAATGCAGAAATTGGGACACTTTTAGAATTTTCATTTTTAGCCAAAATCGATGGGACCGACTTTAGTGAACTTCTCATATGCCACAAAAATGGTTGAAGTTCCTGTTTGAAAATCATGCTCTGAAATCAACTTCTGTCACCTCAGTTATACATTTTGGGATGGTAACTAAAGTTGAAAGCAGAAATTGAGGCACTTTTGGAATTTTCATTTTTGACCAAAATCGATGGGTCCGGGGCTTAGGGAATTACTCATATGCCATAAAAACGGTTGAATTTCCTGTTTGAAAATCATGCTCTGAAATCAACTTCTGTCAACTCAGTGATACATTTTGGGATGGTAACTAAAGTTTAAAGCAGAAATTTGGCCACTTTTGGAATTTTCATTTTTGACCAAAATTGATGGGTCCGGTCCGGGGCTTAGGGAAATTCTCATATGCCAAAAAAATGGTTGAAGTTCCTGTTTGAAAATCATGCTCCGAAATCAACTTCTGTCACCTCAGTGATACATTTTGGGATGGTCACTAAAGTTTAAAGCAGAAATTTGAGCACTTTTGTAGTTTTCATTTTTGTCCAAAATCGATGCATCCGGGTTTTGTGATTTTATCATATGCTACAAAAACGGTTGAAGTTCATGTTTGAAAATCATGCTCCGAAATCAACTTCTGTCACCTCAGTGATACATTTTGGGATGGTCACTAATGTTTAATGCAGAAATTGGGACACTTTTGGAATTTTCATTTTTGACCAAAATCTATGGGTTCGGGGATTAGGGAATTTCTCATGCCACAAAAACGGTTGAAGTTCCTGTTTGAAAATCATGCTCTGAAATCAACTTCTGTCACCTCAGTGATACATTTTGGGATGGTAACTAAAGTTTAAAGCAGAAATTGGCCACTTTTGGAATTTTCATTTTTGACCAAAATCGATGGGTCCGGTTCGGGGCTTAGGGAAATTCTCATATGCCAAAAAAATGGTTGAAGTTCCTGTTTGAAAATCATGCTCCGAAATCAACTTCTGTCACCTCAGTGATACATTTTGGGATGGTCACTAAAGTTTAAAGCAGAAATTTGAGCACTTTTGGAATTTTCATTTATGTCCAAAATCGATGCATCCGGGTTTTGTGATTTTATCATATGCTACAAAAACGGTTGAAGTTCATGTTTGAAAATCATGCTCCGAAATCAACTTCTTTCACCTCAGTGATACATTTTGGGATGGTCACTAAAGTTTAAAGCAGAAATTGGGGCTCTTTTGGAATTTTCATTTTTGACCAAAATCGATGGGTCCGGGGCTTAGGGAACTTCTCATATGCCAAAAAAATGGTTGAAGTTCCTGTTTGAAAATCATGCTCCGAAATAAACTTCTGTCACCTCAGTGATACATTTTGGAATGGTCACCAAAGTTTAAAGCAGATATTGGGGCACTTTTGGAATTTTCATTTTTGTCCAAAATTGATGCGTCCGAGTTTAGGGAATTTCTTATGCCACAAAAACGGTTGAAGTTCATGTTTGAAAATCATGCTCCGAAATCAACTTCTGTCACCTCAATGATACATTTTGGAATGGTAACTAAAGTTTAAAACAGAAATTGGGGCACTTTTGGAATTTTCATTTTTGACCAAAATCGATGGGTCCGGGGCTTAGGGAATTTCTAAAGCAACAAAAATGGTTGAAGTTCCTGTTTGAAAATCATGCTCCGAAATCAACTTCTTTCACCTCAGTGATACATTTTGGGATGGTCACTAATGTTTAATGCAGAAATTGGAACACTTTTGGAATTTTCATTTTTGGCCAAAATCGATGGGTCCGGGGCATAGGGAATTACTCATATGCCATAAAAACGGTTGAATTTCCTGTTTGAAAATCATGCTCTGAAATCAACTTCTGTCACCTTAGTGATACATTTTGGGATGGTAACTAAAGTTTAAAGCAGAATTTTGCCACTTTTGGAATTTTCATTTTTGACCAAAATCGATGGGTCCGGTCCGGGGCTTAGGGAAATTCTCATATGCCAAAAAATGGTTGAAGTTCCTGTTTGAAAATCATGCTCCGAAATCAACTTCTGTCACCTCAGTGATACATTTTGGGATTGTCACTAAAGTTTAAAGCAGAAATTTGAGCACTTTTGGAATTTTCATTTTTGTCCAAAATCGATGCATCCGGGTTTTGTGATTTTATCATATGCTACAAAAACGGTTGAAGTTCATGTTTGAAAATCATGCTCCGAAATCAACTTCTGTCACCTCAGTGATACATTTTGGGATGGTCACTAAAGTTTAAAGCAGAAATTGGGGCACTTTTGGAATTATCATTTTTGACCAAAATCTATGGGTCCGAGGCTTAAGGAATTTCTCATGCCACAAAAACGGTTGAAGTTCATGTTTGAAAATCATGCTCCGAAATAAACTTCTGTCACCTCAGTGATACATTTTGGAATGGTCACTAAAGTTTAAAGCAGATATTGGGGCACTTTTGGAATTTTCATTTTTGGCCAAAATTGATGCGTCTGAGTTTAGGGAATTTCTTATGCCACAAAGACGGTTGAAGTTCATGTTTGAAAATCATGCTCCGAAATCAACTTCTGTCACCTCAGTGATACATTTTGTAATGGTAACTAAAGTTTAAAGCAGAAATTGGGGCACTTTTGGAATTTTCATTTTTGGCCAAAGTCGATGGGTTCGGGTTTAGGGAATTTCTCATACACCACAAAAATGGTTGAAGTTCCTGTTTGAAAATCATGCTCTGAAATCAACTTCTGTCACCTCAGTGATACATTTTGGGATGGTAACTTAAGTTAAAAGCAAAAATTGGGGCACTTTTGGAATTTTCATTTTTGACCAAAACTGATGGGTCCGGGGCTTAGGGAGTTTCTCATACGCCACAAAAACGGTTGAAGTTCCTGTTTGAAAATCATGCTACAAAATCAACTTCTGTCACCTCAGTGATACATTTTGGGATGTTCACTAAAGTTTAAAGCAGAAATTGGGGCACTTTTGGAATTTTCATTTTTGACCAAAATCGATGGGTCCGGGGCTTAGGGAATTTCTCATACGCCACAAAAACGGTTGAAGTTTTGTTTGAAAATTCATGCTCCGAAATCAACTTCTGTCACCTCAGTGATACATTTTGGGATGGTAACTAAAGTTTAAAGCAACAATTGGGGCACTTTTGGAATTTTAATTTTTGACCAAAATAGATGGGTCTGGGGCTTAGGGAATTTCTCATTTGCCACAAAAACGGTTGAAGTTCCTGTTTGAAAATCATGCTCTGAAATCAACTTCTGTCACCTCAGTTATACATTTTGGGATGGTAACTAAAGTTGAAAGCAGAAATTGAGGCACTTTTGGAATTTTCATTTTTGACCAAAATCGATGGGTCCGGGGCTCAGGGAATTTCTCATACACCACAAAAACAGTTGAAGTTCCTGTTTGAAAATCATGCTCTGAAATCAACTTCTGTCACCTCAGTGATACATTTTGGGATGGTAACTTAAGTTAAAAGCAAAAATTGGGGCACTTTTTTGGAATTTTCATTTTTGACCAAAATCGATGGGTCCGGGGCTTAGGGAGTTTCTCATACGGCACAAAAACGGTTGAAGTTCCTGTTTGAAAATCATGCTACAAAATCAACTTCTGTCACCTCAGTGATACAATTTGGGATGGTAACTAAAGTTTAAAGCAGAAATTGGGGCACTTTTGGAATTTTAATTTTTGAACAAAATCGATGGGTCCGGGGCTTAGGGAATTTCTCATTTGCCACAAAAATGGTTGAAGTTCCTGTTTGAAAATCATGCTCTGAAATCAACTTCTGTCACCTCAGTGATACATTTTGGGATGGTCACTAAAGTTTAATGCAGAAATTGGGACACTTTTAGAATTTTCATTTTTGGCCAAAATCGATGGGACCGACTTTAGTAAATTTCTCATACGGCACAAAAACGGTTGAAGTTCCTGTTTGAAAATCATGCTCTAAAATCAACTTCTGTCACCTCAGTTATACATTTTGGGATGGTAACTAAAGTTGAAAGCAGAAATTGAGGCACTTTTGGAATTTTCATTTTTGACCAAAATCGATGGGTCCGGGGCTTAGGGAATTTCTCATATGCCACAAAAACGGTTGAATTTCCTGTTTGAAAATCATGCTACGAAATCAACTTCTGTCACCTCAGTGATACATTTTGGGATGGTAACTAAAGTTTAAAGCAGAAATTGGGGCACTTTTGGAATTTTCATTTTTGGCCAAAGTCGATGGGTTTGGGTTTAGGGAATTTCTCATACACCACAAAAACGGTTGAAGTTCCTGTTTGAAAATCATGCTCTGAAATCAACTTCTGTCACCTCAGTGATACATTTTGGGATGGTAACTAAAGTTTAAAGCAGAAATTGGGGCACTTTTGGAATTTTAATTTTTGAACAAAATCGATGGGTCCGGGTCTTAGGGAATTTCTCATTTGCCACTAAAATGGTTGAAGTTCCTGTTTGAAAATCATGCTCTAAAATCAACTTCTGTCACCTCAGTGATACATTTTGGGATGTTCACTAAAGTTTAAAGCAGAAATTGGGGCACTTTTGGAATTTTCATTTTTGACCAAAATCGATGGGTCCGGGGCTTAGGGAATTTCTCATACGCCACAAAAACGTTTGAAGTTCTTGTTTGAAAAATCATGCTCCGAAATCAACTTCTGTCACCTCAGTGATACATTTTGGGATGGTAACTAAAGTTTAAAGCAACAATTGGGGCACTTTTTGAATTTTAATTTTTGACCAAAATCGATGGGTCCGGGGCTTAGGGAATTTCTCATATGCCACAAAAATGGTTGAATTTCCTGTTTGAAAATCATGCTGCGAAATCAACTTCTGTCACCTCAGTGATACATTTTGGGATGGTCACTAAAGTTAAAAGCAGAAATTGGGGCACTTTTTGAATTTTAATTTTTGACCAAAATCGATGGGTCCGCGGCTTAGGGAACTTCTCATATGCCAAATAAATGGTTGAAGTTCCTGTTTGAAAATCATGCTCCGAAATAAACTTCTGTCACCTCAGTGATACATTTTGGAATGGTCACCAAAGTTTAAAGCAGATATTGGGGCACTTTTGGAATTTTCATTTTTGTCCAAAATTGATGCGTCCGAGTTTAGGGAATTTCTTATGCCACAAAAACGGTTGAAGTTCATGTTTGAAAATCATGCTCCGAAATCAACTTCTGTCACCTCAGTGATACATTATGGGATGGTAACTAAAGTTTAAAGCAGAAATTGGGGCACTTTTAGAATTTTTTTTTTTGACCAAAATCGATGGGTCCGGGGCTTAGGGAATTTCTCATACGCCACAAAAACGGTTGAAGTTTCTGTTTAAAAATCATGCTCTGAAATCAACTTCTATCATCTCACTGATACATTTTTAGATGGTAACTAAAGTTTAAAGCAGAAATTGGGGCACTTTTGGAATTTTCATTTTTGACCAAAATTGATTGGTCCAGGGCTTAGGGAATTTCTCATATGCCACAAAAATGGTTGAAGTTCCTGTTTGATAATCATGCTCCGAAATCAACTTCTATCACCTCAGTGATACATTTTGGGATGGTAACTAAAGTGTAAAACAGAAATTGGGGCACTTTTGGAATTTTAATTTTTGACCAAAATCGATGGGTCTGGGGCTTAGGGAATTTCTCATACGCCACAAAAACGGTTGAAGTTCCTGTTTGAAAATCATGCTCCGAAATCAACTTCTATCACCTCAGTGATACATTTTGGAATGGTAACTAAAGTTTAAAACAGAAATTGGGGCACTTTTGGAATTTTCATTTTTGACCAAAATCGATGGGTCCGGGGCCTAGGGAATTTCTCATGCCACAAAAACGGTTGAAGTTCCTGTTTGAAAATCATGCTCCGAAATCAACTTCTGTCACCTCAGTGATACATTAAGGGATGGTAACTAAAGTTTAAAGCAGAAATTGGGGCACTTTTGGAATTTTTATTTTTGACCAAAATTGATGGGTCCAGGGCTTAGGGAATTTCTCATACGCCACAAAAACGGTTGAAGTTTCTGTTTAAAAATCATGCTCTGAAATCAACTTCTATCACCTCACTGATACATTTTTAGATGGTAACTAAAGTTTAAAGCAGAAATTGGGGCACTTTTGGAATTTTCATTTTTGACCAAAATCGATGGGTCCGGGGCTTAGGGAATTTCTCATATGCCATAAAAACGGTTGAATTTCCTGTTTGAAAATCATGCTCCGAAATCAACTTCTGTCACCTCAGTGATACATTTTGGGATGGTCACTAAATTTTAATGCAGAAATTGGGACACTTTTAGAATTTTCATTTTTGGCCAAAATCGATAGGACCGACTTTAGTGAACTTCTCATATGCCACAAAAATGGTTGAAGTTCCTGTTTGAAAATCATGCTCTGAAATCAACTTCTGTCAACTCAGTGATACATTTTGGGATGGTAACTAAAGTTTAAAGCAGAAATTTGGCCACTTTTGGAATTTTCATTTTTGACCAAAATTGATGGGTCCGGTCCGGGGCTTAGGGAAATTCTCATATGCCAAAAAAATGGTTGAAGTTCCTGTTTGAAAATCATGCTCCGAAATCAACTTCTGTCACCTCAGTGATACATTTTGGGATGGTCACTAAAGTTTAAAGCAGAAATTTGAGCACTTTTGTAGTTTTCATTTTTGTCTAAAATTGATGCATCCGGGTTTTGTGATTTTATCATATGCTACAAAAACGGTTGAAGTTCATGTTTGAAAATCATGCTCCGAAATCAACTTCTGTCACCTCAGTGATACATTTTGGGATGGTCACTAAAGTTTAAAGCAGAAATTGGGGCACTTTTGGAATTATCATTTTTGACCAAAATCTATGGGTCCGAGGCTTAGGGAATTTCTCATGCCACAAAAACGGTTGAAGTTCATGTTTGAAAATCATGCTCCGAAATCAACTTCTGTCACCTCAGTGATACATTTTGGGATGGTCACTAATGTTTAATGCAGAAATTGGGACACTTTTGGAATTTTTATTTTTGACCAAAATCTATGGGTTCGGGGATTAGGGAATTTCTCATGCCACAAAAACGGTTGAAGTTCCTGTTTGAAAATCATGTTCCGAAATCAAGTTCTGTCACCTCAGTGATACATTTTGGGATGGTCACTAAAGTTTAAAGCAGAAATTGGGGTACTTTTGGAATTTTAATTTTTGACCAAAATCGATGGGTCCGGGCCTTAGGGAATTTCTCATATGCCATAAAAACGGTTGAATTTCCTGTTTGAAAATCATGCTCCGAAATCAACTTCTTTCACCTCAGTGATACATTTTGGGATGGACACTAATGTTTAATGCAGAAATTGGAACACTTTTGGAATTTTCATTTTTGGCCAGAATCGATGGGTCCGGGGCTTAGGGAATTACTCATATGCCATAAAAACGGTTGAATTTCCTGTTTGAAAATCATGCTCTGAAATCAACTTCTGTCACCTCAGTGATACATTTTGGGATGGTAACTAAAGTTTAAAGCAGAAATTTGGCCACTTTTGGAATTTTCATTTTTGACCAAAATCGATATACGGTCCTGGGCTTAGGGAAATTCTCAAATGCCAAAAAAATGGTTGAAGTTCCTGTTTGAAAATCATGCTCCGAAATCAACTTCTGTCACCTCAGTGATACATTTTGGGATGGTCACTAAAGTTTAAAGCAGATATTGGGGCACTTTTGGAATTTTCATTTTTGTCCAAAATTGATGCGTCCGAGTTTAGGGAATTTCTTATGCCACAAAAACCGGTTGAAGTTCATGTTTGAAAATCATGCTCCGAAATCA
>NW_026969263.1:0-47881 GCF_028390025.1 Pseudophryne corroboree
GGGAACCGGGTTCATCTATACTGATACACACAGGGGGGGCATTATACTGATACACACAGGAGGGGGGCATTATACTGATACACACAGGAGGGGGGCATTATACTGATACACACAGGAGGTGGGGGGCATTATACTGATACACACAGGAGGGGGGTCATTATACTGATACACAGGAGGGGGGGCATTATACTGATACACACAGGAGGGGGGGCATTATACTGATACACACAGGAGGGGGTCATTATACTGATACACACAGGTAGGGGGGGGTCATTATACTGATACACACAGGAGGGGGGGGCATTATACTGATACACACAGGAGGGGGGGGGGCATTATACTGATACACACAGGAGGGGGGGCATTATACTGATACACACAGGAGGGGGGGGTCATTATACTGATACACACAGGAGGGGGGGTCATTATACTGATACACACAGGAGGGGGGGCATTATACTGATACACACAGGAGGGGGGGTCATTATACTGATACACACAGGAGGGGGGGCATTATACTGATACACACAGGGGGGGCATTATACTGATACACACAGGAGGGGGGTCATTATACTAATACACACAGGAAGGGGGGCATTATACTGATACACACAGGAGGGGGGTCATTATACTGATACACACAGGGGGGGCATTATACTGATACACACAGGAGGGGGGTCATTATACTGATACACACAGGAGGGGGGGCATTATACTGATACACACAGGAAGGGGGGCATTATACTGATACACACAGGAGGGGGCATTATACTGATACACACAGGAGGGGGCATTATACTGATACACACAGGAGGGGGGGTCATTATACTGATACACACAGGAAGGGGGGCATTATACTGATACACACAGGAGGGGGGTCATTATACTGATACACACAGGGGGGGCATTATACTGATACACACAGGAGGGGGGTCATTATACTAATACGCACGGGGGGGGGGATTATACTGATACACACAGGGGGGGGGGTCATTATACTGATACACACAAGAGGGGGGTCATTATACTGATACACACAGGGGGGTCATTATACTGATACACACAGGGGGGGCATTAGACTGATACACACAAGAGGGGGAGTCATTATACTGATACACACAGGAGGGGGGCATTATACTGATACACACAGGAGGGGTATTATACTGATACACACAGGAGGGGGGGGCATTATACTGATACACACAGGGGGGGGGGGTCATTATACTGATACACACAGGAGGGGGGGCATTATACTGATACACACAGGGGGGGGGTCATTATACTGATACACACAGGAGGGGGCATTATACTGATACACACAGGGGGGGGGGTCATTATACTGATACATACAGGAGGGGGGTCATTATACTGATACACACAGGAGGGGGGTCATTATACTGATACACACAGGGGGGGGGGGCATTATACTAATACACACAGGGGGGGCATTATACTGATACACACAGGAGGGGGGGTCATTATACTGATACACACAGGGGGGACATTATACTGATACACACAGGAGGGGGGTCATTATACTGATACACACAGGGGGGGGGGCATTATACTGATACACACAGGAGGGGGGGCATTATACTGATACACACAGGAGGGGGGGCATTATACTGATACACACAGGAGGGGGGGCATTATACTGATACACACAGAATGGGCATTATACTGATACACACAGGGGGAGGGGGTCATTATACTGATACACACAGGGGGGGGGGGTCATTATACTGATACACACAGGAGGGGGGGCATTATACTGATACACACAAGAGGGGGGGTCATTATACTGATACACACAGGGGGGCATTATACTGATACACACAGGGGGGGCATTATACTGATACACACAGGGGGGGGTCATTATACTGATACACACAGGAGGGGAGCATTATACTGATACACACAGGAGGGGGGGTCATTATACTGATACACACAGGAGGGGGGGTCATTATACTGATACACACAGGAGGGGGGGCATTATACTGATACACACAGGGGGGGGGCATTATACTGATACACACAGGGGGGCATTAGACTGATACACACAAGAGGGGGGTCATTATACTGATACACACAGGAGGGGAGTCATTATACTGATACACACAGGAGGGGGGGCATTATACTGATACACACAGGGGGGGCATTATACTGATACACACAGGAGGGGGGGCATTATACTGATACACACAGGAGGGGGGTCATTATACTGATACACACAGGAGGGGGGGTCATTATACTGATACACACAGGAGGGGGGGCATTATACTGATACACACAGGAGGGGGGGGCATTATACTGATACACACAGGAGGGGGGGCATTATACTGATACACACAGGAGGGGGGGCATTATACTGATACACACAGGAGGGGGGCATTATACTGATACACACAGGAGGGGGGGTCATTATACTGATACACACAGGAGGGGGGGGGGTCATTATACTGATACACACAGGAGGGGGGTCATTATACTGATACACACAGGAGGGGGGGCATTATACTGATACACACAGGAGGGGGGGCATTATACTGATACACACAGGAGGGTGGTCATTATACTGATACACACAGGGGGGGCATTATACTGATACACACAGGGGGGGGCATTATACTGATACACACAGGAGGGGGGGTCATTATACTGATACACACAGGGGGGGCATTATACTGATACACACAGGAGGGGGAGGGGTCATTATACTGATACACACATGAGGGGGGGTCATTATACTGATACACACAGGAGGGGGGTCATTATACTGATACACACATGAGGGGGGGGTCATTATACTGATACACACAGGAGGGGGGTCATTATACTAATACACACAGGCGGGGGGGCATTATACTGATACACACAGGGGGGGGTCATTATACTGATACACACAGGAGGGGGGGTCATTATACTGATACACACAGGAGGGGGGGCATTATACTGATACACACAGGAGGGGGGGCATTATACTGATACACACAGGGGGGCATTAGACTGATACACACAAGAGGGGGGTCATTATACTGATACACACAGGAGGGGAGTCATTATACTGATACACACAGGAGGGGGGGCATTATACTGATACACACAGGGGGGGCATTATACTGATACACACAGGAGGGGGGGCATTATACTGATACACACAGGAGGGGGGTCATTATACTGATACACACAGGAGGGGGGGTCATTATACTGATACACACAGGAGGGGGGGCATTATACTGATACACACAGGAGGGGGGGCATTATACTGATACACACAGGAGGGGGGCATTATACTGATACACACAGGAGGGGGGGCATTATACTGATACACACAGGAGGGGGGGCATTATACTGATACACACAGGAGGGGGGCATTATACTGATACACACAGGAGGGGGGGTCATTATACTGATACACACAGGAGGGGGGGGGGTCATTATACTGATACACACAGGAGGGGGGTCATTATACTGATACACACAGGAGGGGGGGCATTATACTGATACACACAGGAGGGGGGGCATTATACTGATACACACAGGGGGGGCATTATACTGATACACACAGGGGGGGGCATTATACTGATACACACAGGAGGGGGGGTCATTATACTGATACACACAGGGGGGGGCATTATACTGATACACACAGGAGGGGGAGGGGTCATTATACTGATACACACATGAGGGGGGGTCACTATACTGATACACACAGGAGGGGGGTCATTATACTGATACACACATGAGGGGGGGGTCATTATACTGATACACACAGGAGGGGGGTCATTATACTAATACACACAGGCGGGGGGCATTATACTGATACACACAGGGGGGGGTCATTATACTGATACACACAGGAGGGGGGTCATTATACTGATACACACAGGAGGGGGGTCATTATACTGATACACACAGGAGGGGGGGTCATTATACTGATACACACAGGAGGGGGGTCATTATACTGATACACACAGGAGGGGGGGTCATTATACTGATACACACAGGAGGGGGGGCATTATACTGATACACACAGGAGGGTGGTCATTATACTGATACACACAGGGGGGGCATTATACTGATACACACAGAGGGGGGTCATTATACTAATACACAGGGGGGGGGGCATTATACTGATACACACAGGGGGGGGGGGTCATTATACTGATACACACAGGAGGGGGGGCATTATACTGATACACACAGGAGGGGGGTCATTATACTGATACACACAGGAGGGGGGGGTCATTATACTGATACACACAGGAGGGGGGGGTCATTATACTGATACACACAGGAGGGGGGGTCATTATACTGATACACACAGGAGGGGGGGTTTTGTACTGATACACACAGGAGGGGGGCATTATACGGATACACACAGGAGGGGGGTCATTATACTGATACACACAGGGGGGGCATTATACTGATACACACAGGGGGGTCATTATACTGATACACACAGGAGGGGGGGGGTCATTATACTGATACACACAGGAGGGGGGGTCATTATACTGATACACACAGGAGGGGGGGTCATTATACTGATACACACAGGAGGGGGGGTCATTATACTGATACACACAGGAGGGGGGGTCATTATACTGATACACACAGGAGGGGGGTCATTATACTGATACACACAGGAGGGGGGTTATTATACTGATACACACAGGGGGGGCATTATACTGATACACACAGGGGGGGGGCAGAAGACTGATACACACAGGAGGGGGGTCATTATACTGATACACACAGGGGGGCATTATACTGATACACACAGGGGGGGCATTATACTGATACACACAGGGGGGGTGGCATTATACTAATAAACACAGGGGGGGGGCATTATACTGATACACACAGGGGGGGGGGGGTCATTATACTGATACACACAGGAGGGGGGCATTATACTGATACACACAGGAGGGGGGTCATTATACTGATACACACAGGAGGGGGGTCATTATACTGATACACACAGGAGGGGGGGCATTATACTGATACACACAGGAGGGGGGTATTATACTGATACACACAGGGGGGGGCATTATACTGATACACACAGGAGGGGGGCATTATACTGATACACACAGGAGGGGGGGCATTATACTGATACACACAGGGGGGGGCATTATACTGATACACACAGGAGGGGGCATTATACTGATACACACAGGAGGGGGGGCATTATACTGATACACACAGGAGGGGGCATTATACTGATACACACAGGAGGGGGGGTCATTATACTGATACACACAGGAGGGGGGGGTCATTATACTGATACACACAGGAGGGGGGGGCATTATACTGATACACACAGGAGGGGGGGGCATTATACTGATACACACAGGAGGGGGGTCATTATACTGATACACACAGGAGGGGGGGCATTATACTGATACACACAGGGGGGGTATTATACTGATACACACAGGGGGGGGCATTATACTGATACACACAGGAGGGGGGTCATTATACTGATACACACAGGAGGGGGGCATTATACTGATACACACAGGAGGGGGCATTATACTGATACACACAGGAGGGGGGGCATTATACTGATACACACAGGAGGGGGGTATTATACTGATACACACAGGAGGGGGGTCATTATACTAATACACACAGGGGGGGTATTATACTGATACACACAGGGGGGGGCATTATACTGATATACAGGGGGGGCATTATACTGATACACACAGGAGGGGGCATTATACTGATACACACAGGAGGGGGGGCATTATACTGATACACACAGGAGGGGGGGTCATTATACTGATACACACAGGAGGGGGGGCATTATACTGATACACACAGGAGGGGGGTCATTATACTGATACACACAGGAGGGGGGTATTATACTGATACACACAGGAGGGGGCATTATACTGATACACACAGGAGGGGGGGGTCATTATACTGATACACACAGGAGGGGGGTATTATACTGATACACACAGGAGGGGGCATTATACTGATACACACAGGAGGGGGGGTCATTATACTGATACACACAGGAGGGGGGGTCATTATACTGATACACACAGGAGGGGGGGTCATTATACTGATACACACAGGAGGGGGGGTTTTGTACTGATACACACAGGAGGGGGGCATTATACGGATACACACAGGAGGGGGGTCATTATACTGATACACACAGGGGGGGCATTATACTGATACACACAGGGGGGTCATTATACTGATACACACAGGAGGGGGGTCATTATACTGATACACACAGGAGGGGGGGGTCATTATACTGATACACACAGGAGGGGGCATTATACTGATACACACAGGAGGGGGGGCATTATACTGATACACACAGGGGGGGGGGTCATTATACTGATACACACAGGAGGGGGGGCATTATACTGATACACACAGGAGGGGGATCATTATACTGATACACACAGGGGGGGGAGTCATTATACTGATACACACAGGAGGGGGGGCATTATACTGATACACACAGGAGGGGAGTCATTATACTGATATACACAGGAGGGGGGGCATTATACTGATACACACAGGGGGGGGAGTCATTATACTGATACACACAGGAGGGGGGGTCATTATACTGATACACACAGGGGGGGCATTATACTGATACACACAGGAGGGGGGTCATTATACTAATACGCACGGGGGGGGGATTATACTGATACACACAGGGGGGGGGTCATTATACTGATACACACAAGAGGGGGGTCATTATACTGATACACACAGGGGGGGCATTAGACTGATACACACAAGAGGGGGAGTCATTATACTGATACACACAGGAGGGGGGCATTATACTGATACACACAGGAGGGGTATTATACTGATACACACAGGAGGGGGGGGCATTATACTGATACACACAGGGGGGGGGGGGTCATTATACTGATACACACAGGAGGGGGCATTATACTGATACACACAGGGGGGGGTCATTATACTGATACACACAGGAGGGGGGGCATTATACTGATACACACAGGGGGGGGGTCATTATACTGATACACACAGGAGGGGGCATTATACTGATACACACAGGGGGGGGGGTCATTATACTGATACATACAGGAGGGGGGTCATTATACTGATACACACAGGAGGGGGGTCATTATACTGATACACACAGGGGGGGGGGCATTATACTAATACACACAGGGGGGGCATTATACTGATACACACAGGAGGGGGGGTCATTATACTGATACACACAGGGGGGGCATTATACTGATACACACAGGAGGGGGGTCATTATACTGATACACACAGGGGGGGGGGCATTATACTGATACACACAGGAGGGGGGGCATTATACTGATACACACAGGAGGGGGGGCATTATACTGATACACACAGGAGGGGGGGGGGCATTATACTGATACACACAGAATGGGCATTATACTGATACACACAGGGGGAGGGGGTCATTATACTGATACACACAGGGGGGGGGGGGTCATTATACTGATACACACAAGAGGGGGGGTCATTATACTGATACACACAGGGGGGCATTATACTGATACACACAGGGGGGGGCATTATACTGATACACACAGGGGGGGGTCATTATACTGATACACACAGGAGGGGGGGTCATTATACTGATACACACAGGAGGGGGGTCATTATACTGATACACACAGGAGGGGGGGCATTATACTGATACACACAGGAGGGGGGGCATTATACTGATACACACAGGGGGGCATTAGACTGATACACACAAGAGGGGGGTCATTATACTGATACACACAGGAGGGGAGTCATTATACTGATACACACAGGAGGGGGGGCATTATACTGATACACACAGGGGGGTCATTATACTGATACACACAGGAGGGGGGGTCATTATACTGATACACACAGGAGGGGGGGTCATTATACTGATACACACAGGAGTGGGGGCATTATACTGATACACACAGGAGGGTGGTCATTATACTGATACACACAGGGGGGGCATTATACTGATACACACAGAGGGGGGTCATTATACTAATACACAGGGGGGGGGGGCATTATACTGATACACACAGGGGGGGGGGGTCATTATACTGATACACACAGGAGGGGGGGCATTATACTGATACACACAGGAGGGGGGTCATTATACTGATACACACAGGAGGGGGGGGTCATTATACTGATACACACAGGAGGGGGGGTCATTATACTGATACACACAGGAGGGGGGGTCATTATACTGATACACACAGGAGGGGGGGTTTTGTACTGATACACACAGGAGGGGGGCATTATACGGATACACACAGGAGGGGGGTCATTATACTGATACACACAGGGGGGGCATTATACTGATACACACAGTGGGGGTCATTATACTGATACACACAGGAGGGGGGGGGGGTCATTATACTGATACACACAGGAGGGGGGGTCATTATACTGATACACACAGGAGGGGGGGTCATTATACTGATACACACAGGAGGGGGGGTCATTATACTGATACACACAGGAGGGGGGGTCATTATACTGATACACACAGGAGGGGGGTCATTATACTGATACACACAGGAGGGGGGTTATTATACTGATACACACAGGGGGGGCATTATACTGATACACACAGGGGGGGGGGCAGAAGACTGATACACACAGGAGGGGGGTCATTATACTGATACACACAGGGGGGCATTATACTGATACACACAGGGGGGGCATTATACTGATACACACAGGGGGGGGGGGGCATTATACTAATAAACACAGGGGGGGGGCATTATACTGATACACACAGGGGGGGGGGGGGTCATTATACTGATACACACAGGAGGGGGGCATTATACTGATACACACAGGAGGGGGGTCATTATACTGATACACACAGGAGGGGGGTCATTATACTGATACACACAGGAGGGGGGGCATTATACTGATACACACAGGAGGGGGGTATTATACTGATACACACAGGGGGGGGCATTATACTGATACACACAGGAGGGGGGCATTATACTGATACACACAGGAGGGGGGGCATTATACTGATACACACAGGGGGGGCATTATACTGATACACACAGGAGGGGGCATTATACTGATACACACAGGAGGGGGGGCATTATACTGATACACACAGGAGGGGGCATTATACTGATACACACAGGAGGGGGGGCATTATACTGATACACACAGGAGGGGGGGTCATTATACTGATACACACAGGAGGGGGGGGCATTATACTGATACACACAGGAGGGGGGTCATTATACTGATACACACAGGAGGGGGGGCATTATACTGATACACACAGGGGGGGTATTATACTGATACACACAGGGGGGGGGCATTATACTGATACACACAGGAGGGGGGTCATTATACTGATACACACAGGAGGGGGGCATTATACTGATACACACAGGAGGGGGCATTATACTGATACACACAGGAGGGGGGGCATTATACTGATACACACAGGAGGGGGGTATTATACTGATACACACAGGAGGGGGGTCATTATACTAATACACACAGGGGGGGTATTATACTGATACACACAGGGGGGGGCATTATACTGATATACAGGGGGGGCATTATACTGATACACACAGGAGGGGGCATTATACTGATACACACAGGAGGGGGGGCATTATACTGATACACACAGGAGGGGGGGTCATTATACTGATACACACAGGAGGGGGGGCATTATACTGATACACACAGGAGGGGGGTATTATACTGATACACACAGGAGGGGGCATTATACTGATACACACAGGAGGGGGGGGTCATTATACTGATACACACAGGAGGGGGGTATTATACTGATACACACAGGAGGGGGCATTATACTGATACACACAGGAGGGGGGGTCATTATACTGATACACACAGGAGGGGGGGTCATTATACTGATACACACAGGAGGGGGGGTCATTATACTGATACACACAGGAGGGGGGGTTTTGTACTGATACACACAGGAGGGGGGCATTATACGGATACACACAGGAGGGGGGTCATTATACTGATACACACAGGGGGGGCATTATACTGATACACACAGGGGGGTCATTATACTGATACACACAGGAGGGGAGTCATTATACTGATATACACAGGAGGGGGGGCATTATACTGATACACACAGGGGGGGGAGTCATTATACTGATACACACAGGAGGGGGGGTCATTATACTGATACACACAGGGGGGGCATTATACTGATACACACAGGAGGGGGGTCATTATACTAATACGCACGGGGGGGGGGGGGGATTATACTGATACACACAGGGGGGGGGTCATTATACTGATACACACAAGAGGGGGGTCATTATACTGATACACACAGGGGGGGCATTAGACTGATACACACAAGAGGGGGAGTCATTATACTGATACACACAGGAGGGGGGGCATTATACTGATACACACAGGAGGGGTATTATACTGATACACACAGGAGGGGGGGCATTATACTGATACACACAGGGGGGGGGGGGGTCATTATACTGATACACACAGGAGGGGGCATTATACTGATACACACAGGGGGGGTCATTATACTGATACACACAGGAGGGGGGGCATTATACTGATACACACAGGGGGGGGGGTCATTATACTGATACACACAGGAGGGGGCATTATACTGATACACACAGGGGGGGGGGTCATTATACTGATACATACAGGAGGGGGGTCATTATACTGATACACACAGGAGGGGGGTCATTATACTGATACACACAGGGGGGGGGGCATTATACTAATACACACAGGGGGGGCATTATACTGATACACACAGGAGGGGGGGTCATTATACTGATACACACAGGGGGGGCATTATACTGATACACACAGGAGGGGGGTCATTATACTGATACACACAGGGGGGGGGGCATTATACTGATACACACAGGAGGGGGGGCATTATACTGATACACACAGGAGGGGGGGCATTATACTGATACACACAGGAGGGGGGGGGCATTATACTGATACACACAGAATGGGCATTATACTGATACACACAGGGGGAGGGGGTCATTATATTGATACACACAGGGGGGGGGGGGTCATTATACTGATACACACAAGAGGGGGGGTCATTATACTGATACACACAGGGGGGCATTATACTGATACACACAGGGGGGGCATTATACTGATACACACAGGGGGGGGTCATTATACTGATACACACAGGAGGGGAGCATTATACTGATACACACAGGAGGGGGGGTCATTATACTGATACACACAGGAGGGGGGGCATTATACTGATACACACAGGAGGGGGGGCATTATACTGATACACACAGGGGGGCATTAGACTGATACACACAAGAGGGGGGTCATTATACTGATACACACAGGAGGGGAGTCATTATACTGATACACACAGGAGGGGGGGCATTATACTGATACACACAGGGGGGGCATTATACTGATACACACAGGAGGGGGGGCATTATACTGATACACACAGGAGGGGGGTCATTATACTGATACACACAGGAGGGGGGGTCATTATACTGATACACACAGGAGGGGGGGCATTATACTGATACACACAGGAGGGGGGGCATTATACTGATACACACAGGAGGGGGGGTCATTATACTGATACACACAGGAGGGGGGGGGTCATTATACTGATACACACAGGAGGGGGGTCATTATACTGATACACACAGGAGGGGGGGCATTATACTGATACACACAGGAGGGGGGGCATTATACTGATACACACAGGAGGGTGGTCATTATACTGATACACACAGGGGGGGCATTATACTGATACACACAGGGGGGGGCATTATACTGATACACACAGGAGGGGGGGTCATTATACTGATACACACAGGGGGGGCATTATACTGATACACACAGGAGGGGGAGGGGTCATTATACTGATACACACATGAGGGGGGGTCATTATACTGATACACACAGGAGGGGGGTCATTATACTGATACACACATGAGGGGGGGGGTCATTATACTGATACACACAGGAGGGGGGTCATTATACTAATACACACAGGCGGGGGGGCATTATACTGATACACACAGGGGGGGGGTCATTATACTGATACACACAGGAGGGGGGTCATTATACTGATACACACAGGAGGGGGGGTCATTATACTGATACACACAGGAGGGGGGGTCATTATACTGATACACACAGGAGGGGGGGTCATTATACTGATACACACAGGAGGGGGGGCATTATACTGATACACACAGGAGGGTGGTCATTATACTGATACACACAGGGGGGGCATTATACTGATACACACAGAGGGGGGTCATTATACTAATACACAGGGGGGGGGGGCATTATACTGATACACACAGGGGGGGGGTCATTACACTGATACACACAGGAGGGGGGGCATTATACTGATACACACAGGAGGGGGGTCATTATACTGATACACACAGGAGGGGGGGGTCATTATACTGATACACACAGGAGGGGGGGTCATTATACTGATACACACAGGAGGGGGGGTCATTATACTGATACACACAGGAGGGGGGGTTTTGTACTGATACACACAGGAGGGGGGCATTATACGGATACACACAGGAGGGGGGTCATTATACTGATACACACAGGGGGGGCATTATACTGATACACACAGGGGGGTCATTATACTGATACACACAGGAGGGGGGGGTCATTATACTGATACACACAGGAGGGGGGGTCATTATACTGATACACACAGGAGGGGGGGTCATTATACTGATACACACAGGAGGGGGGGTCATTATACTGATACACACAGGAGGGGGGGTCATTATACTGATACACACAGGAGGGGGGTCATTATACTGATACACACAGGAGGGGGGTTATTATACTGATACACACAGGGGGGGCATTATACTGATACACACAGGGGGGGGGCAGAAGACTGATACACACAGGAGGGGGGTCATTATACTGATACACACAGGGGGGCATTATACTGATACACACAGGGGGGGCATTATACTGATACACACAGGGGGGGGGGGCATTATACTAATAAACACAGGGGGGGGGGCATTATACTGATACACACAGGGGGGGGGTCATTATACTGATACACACAGGAGGGGGGCATTATACTGATACACACAGGAGGGGGCATTATACTGATACACACAGGAGGGGGGGCATTATACTGATACACACAGGAGGGGGGGTCATTATACTGATACACACAGGAGGGGGGGTCATTATACTGATACACACAGGAGGGGGGGGCATTATACTGATACACACAGGAGGGGGGTCATTATACTGATACACACAGGAGGGGGGGCATTATACTGATACACACAGGGGGGGTATTATACTGATACACACAGGGGGGGGCATTATACTGATACACACAGGAGGGGGGTCATTATACTGATACACACAGGAGGGGGGCATTATACTGATACACACAGGAGGGGGCATTATACTGATACACACAGGAGGGGGGGCATTATACTGATACACACAGGAGGGGGGGCATTATACTGATACACACAGGAGGGGGGGCATTATACTGATACACACAGGAGGGGGGTATTATACTGATACACACAGGAGGGGGGTCATTATACTAATACACACAGGGGGGGTATTATACTGATAATAGGATTTTGGTACTTACCAGGTAAATCCTTTTCTTTGAATCCATAGGGGGCACTGGAGTACTCTTGGGATATGGACGGCTTCCACCGGAAGAAGGCACTGAATAAATTAATTTTTGAGACTACTCCTCCCCTCCATATCCTGCAGCACTTCAGTGTTTTTTACTGAGCCGAACAGGATCGATAGAGAGATTGACAAAAGGAGAATTACATATAGTCTCACAGACAACAATAAAGTTGACACAACGTAACAGACAACTAAACAGTTGACACCATAACTGATTAACCTTTGTTAAATTTAAACCAGTCGTGAAAGTGTGTTACCATAAGAACCACTGGACTCCTAAAACAGGTAAACTGCTCTGGGTGGGCGTCCAGTGCCCCCTATGGATTCAAAGAAAAGGATTTACCTGGTAAGTACCAAAATCCTATTTTCTTTTTCATCCACTAGGGGTCACTGGAGTACTCTTGGGATGTACCAAAGTCTCCTCCGTGGCGGGAGAGCTGTTTGGCACCTGTAACACTAAACGGCCAAAGCTAGATGCTGCTGCCGCGAACGTATCAAACTTGTAAAAGCGCACAAACGTGTGCACTGACGACCAAGTAGCCGCACGGCAAAGCTGTGTCGTAGAAGCCCCACGACTCGCTGCCCATGACGTCCCCACAGAACGTGTGGAATGAGCTGTTACTGAAGTAGGTGGCTGTAACTTAGCATAAAGGTAAGCCTGACGTATAGCCAGTTTGATCCATCTGGATAAGGTCTGCTTAGAGGCTGGCCAACCCCTCTTAGCTGCGTCATAGAGAACAAACAACGTATCTGTCTTACGCACAGTAGACGTTCGGGAAACATAGATGCGCAATGCGCGAACCACATCCAACGTTCCAGAATCTCCTGTTAACACAGGAACTACTATTGGTTGATTGATGTGAAAAGACGACACTACCTTTGGTAGAAAAGCGGGATTCGTCCGAAGTTCCGCTCTGTCATCATGAAAAATTAAATACGGTGACTTGCATGACAAGGCACCCAAATCTGAAACACGCTTAGCCGAAGCTAAGGCTAAAAGAAAAATCGTTTTCCAAGTGAGAAATTTAATATCCACTTGTTGTAAGGGTTCAAAGTAATCGGACTGTAAGAAATCTAAAACCAGATTCAAGTCCCATGGTGCTGTAGGTGGAATGAAAGGAGGCTGTATCCTCATTACACCCTGTAGAAACGTATGTATTGACTGCAACGAGGCCAATTTCCTTTGAAAATAAATTGACAACGCAGATACCTGCACCTTTAGTGTGGAAAGACGTAGTCCTCCATCTAACCCCATTTGTAAAAATAACAAAAGACGGGATAATTTAAAAGACGATGTCGGAAATTTCCGAGCTTCACACCAACCTATATAAGTACGCCAAATTCTATAATAATGAGCTGCCGTAACCGGCTTCCTAGCTCGTACCATGGTTGGTATAACAGACTCAGGAATGCCCTCTTTCCTTAAGATGGCCTTTTCAACAGCCACCCCGTCAAACGCAGCCGCGCTAAATCGGGGTAAAGGAACGGACCCTGTTGTAACAGGTCCGGACGTAGTGGGAGTGGCCACGGATCGTCTGCGAGTAACCCGAGGAGATCCGAGAACCAAGCCCTCCGAGGCCAATGAGGCGCTATTAGAATGACTGTGACGAACCCTCTCTTGATCCGTTTTAGCACCAACGGGAGCAGCGGAAACGGTGGAAACAGATACACAAGGCTGTATGGCCACGTGGCTGTGAGAGCATCCACCGCCACTGCCCCTGGATCTCTTGTTCTGGACACATATCTTGACACCTGATGATTGTGGCGGGATGCCATTAGATCCACCTGAGGGTAACCCCACCTCTGGATCAACATCTGAAATACTTCTGGATTCAATGCCCACTCTCCTGGATGAAAATCCCGACGACTGAGAAAATCTGCCTCCCAGTTGTCCACTCCAGGAATGAACACTGCCGATAATATCACCTGGTGATATTCGGCCCATCTGAGGATCCGAGCTACTTCCCGCATAGCCATGCGGCTTCTCGTTCCTCCTTGTTTGTTTATATATGCGACTGCCGTCGCGTTGTCTGACTGCACCTGAACAGTCTGAAAACGAAACATGTACACCGCTTGTCTTAGAGCATTGTAAATCGCCCTGAGTTCCAGAACATTTATGGATAGCGATCTTTCGTGATCCGCCCAGAGGCCCTGGAGCCGATAACTCTGAACTACAGCTCCCCAACCTCTGAGACTTGCGTCTGTTGTCAGAATTATCCAATTCGCGACGCCGAATCGTCTCCCTGCAGATAGATTGTGTATTTTTAACCACCAGAGAAGAGACACCCTGACTTGTGGTGACAACCTCACCCTGTGGTGCAGCTGCAGATGTGATCCCGACCACTGTGCTAACACCTCCAGTTGAAACGGACGTGAGTGAAATCTTCCGAACTGAAGTGCTTCGAAAGCCGCCACCATTGTGCCTAGAAGGCGAATGCACAAATGTACTGAGACTGTGCGTGGCTTGAGCACTAATTGCACCAGATGACGAATGCCCTGTACTTTCTGTTGTGGCAGGTAAACCCTTTGTTTTACTGTATCGAGAATCATCCCTAGGAATTGAAGTCGTTGACACGGAATTAGATGTGATTTCTTTAAACTGACTATCCAACCGTGCTGAACTAGTACATTGTACGTTAGTAAGGCATGTTGGAGAAGCAATTGTTGAGACGGAGCCTTTATGAGTAGATCGTCTAAATACGGAACAATTATTACCCCTAGGGACCTGAGATGAGCTGTCATCACGGACATTACCTTGGTGAATACCCGAGGCGCTGATGAGAGGCCAAACGGTAGAGCCTGAAATTGGTAATGGTCTCGTCTTATCGCAAACCTTAAGAAACTCTGGTGAGGTGGCCAAATCGGAATGTGCAAATACGCATCCTTGAGATCTAGTGCAATCATGAATTCCTGTGGCTCTAACCCTGCAATTACTGACCTGAGAGATTCCATCTTGAATCTGTGGTAAGTGACGTAATGATTGAGACCTTTTAGGTTCAATATTGGCCTGACTGAGCCATCTGGTTTTGGTACCAGAAACAGACTGGAATAATAACCCTGCCCCTGTTCCTGCACAGGGACCGGAATTATCACTGCAGCATTCAGCAGAGACTGAATGGCAACCTGCAGAACTGCTTTCTTGTCGTCCGACACAGGCAGTCCTGTCGTGAAAAATCTTCCTGTCGGAAGATAATCGAACTCTATTTTGTAACCCTCTAATACTAAATTGCGGATCCACCCATCTGTGGACGTCTGCAGCCACGCCCCCTGAAAGCTCTGAAGGCGTGCTCCCACAATTGGAGATCCGAGATGGGCTGGGAGCCCGTCATGCCACTGGTTTGTTAGTGGTCTTGGTGTCTTGACGACGTGCATTGGATTGTCGGGCACTACGTCCCCGACCTCTTCTGCCCGGCGTGACTGCTCCTCCCTGCCCACGAAAGGGCTGAGTTCTAAAGGATTTGAACGCCGGACCAGAATATTTCCGTTTAGGTATAGTTGTAGGCGATGGAAGAAAAACAGACTTCCCTCCAGTAGCCTCAGAAATCCATTTGTCCAATTCAGGACCAAAAAGTTTCTCGCCATCATAAGGCAATGCCTCTATACCTTTTTTAACCTCCGTCTCCGCCTGCCACGAACGCAGCCAAAGTGCTCGTCGAACTATGACTAGCGATGAGGACAGGCGAGAAGTAAGCTGACAGACGTCAGTAGAAGCTGTACATAGATATTCAGCAGCTTCCCAGATTTGATCCGCGAGAAGTATAAGATGATCATCTTGCAGAGCCGACTTGAGTTCTTTTATCCATACCATTAAAGCTTTAGTGACCCAAATGCCAACCAACCCAGGTCTCAGCAGCACTCCAGCTGCTGTATACATGGACCTTAGCATAGCCTCTATTTTACGATCTGCAGGGTCTTTAAGCGTAGTAGCCGTTGGTACTGGTATGGTTAACTTCATTGTAAGTTTAGATACGGATGAATCCACCAAAGGTGGGTTCTCCCATGTAGCTGTCATGGCCTCTGGAAACGGGTAACTCGATTTAAATCTACGAGGAATAGAAAACCGTTTGTCCGGATTTTTCCGTGACTCCAGTAACATTTTATTAAGAGATTCCGAGATAGGGAAACACATCGGAGATCTCTGTCGTTTAGTAAAGACTACCTCATCATTCGTCAGGGCTCCTCAGTTTCCGTAAACTCCAGCGACTGACGTACTGCTCTGATGAGATTGTCAATACCTGGGCTGTCAAAGTCGTCACCTTCTGACTGTTGTTCTATTTCGCCCTCCTCGTACTCCTGTTCAGTGAGGTCTAGTATCCCAGAGACAGGAAAATTAGTAGGAAAAGGAAACTTATCTTTTCCACTCAAGGTGGACTTATGACCAGTTTGAGACTCCCCAGGTAACTCAAATGGTCTCATCTTAAACTCAGATCTTGCCGCCTCTCTTTCTTCACGAGAGGCGGCCAGCTCTGATTGTAAACCAACTAATACATCTGCAAGTAAAGCCCATGGAGGGTCCTGAGATGCTGGCTTTACTTCTGGAATGGAAATCGTATTTATGGCTGTATTAACAACACATGCTGTACATGTGGTGGATCCATCAGGCAACACACTCTTACAGACATGACATGACAAATGTTTCTTAGATTTTGCTGGTGTCTTACTCATTATGAAGACAGACAATACAAACTCCACACAGACAGACTGCACGACTCAGTAATAACACCAAAGTTCCTGGTATATATCTAGGCAAGTGCAGTGCCTGCCAGAAATACGAAAACTGACCCCAAAATTCCTCTAGTACCACTCTTAGCCGAGATGTAAAAATAGGAAACCTGGAACAGACAGGAGAACATTTAAACATATTAAGCATTTCTTGGCACTGCCAAATACTGTTAAAGTCTCCCCCCCCCACTCCCACGACCTCCGTGTACAGCACCGGGTCTGGGCCTGTGGAAGTTTTGCAAAGGGCCGTGTGAGCGGCCTGCCTGTAGACCCCGGACAACGGAACTCCTCGGCTGCTGCGGGCGGATGACGGAAGCAGAGAGCGTGCTGCATAGAGCCGTGGAGCGGCCTATGCACACGTGCTCCCGCCCGCCACACACAGCATAACGGCGTGTCTGTGTAGCCAAGCAGCGCTGCTGCTGCGCAGGGAGCAGCGGTCTCTTAGGATGCTGGGAGCCGGAGAGTGAGAGCGCGCCGCATGGACCGTGAAGCGGCCCATGTACACGCGCTCCGGGCAGCGGTGAGTACCCAACAATCCCCAACAGTGGAGCGGCAGCAAGCGCTGACCGCCCCAACCCAACATACCTGGACCGTGACAAAAGTCTATGACGGGGCCTTCATCCAAGCTCCGTCCAGCTTTCCTGCAGGCAGCCTGCAAGTGGAGTGAGGGAGCTCTTTACAGAGAGGTCCGACACTCACGGCTACTCAGCCGCTTCCACTGTCCCTGACCCACGCCTGTTAGAAGGGGGGAAAGGACGTGGAAATTGAAGAAAAAAAAAACTTAGAAAAAATTCCAATACTTTGTGGATGAGCTCCACTATGCCTTCTAACTGTGTCGAGCACAGAAAAAACACTGAAGTGCTGCAGGATATGGAGGGGAGGAGTAGTCTCAAAAATTAATTTATTCAGTGCCTTCTTCCGGTGGAAGCCGTCCATATCCCAAGAGTACTCCAGTGACCCCTAGTGGATGAAAAAGAAACACACAGGGGGGGGCATTATACTGATATACAGGGGGGGCATTATACTGATACACACAGGAGGGGGCATTATACTGATACACACAGGAGGGGGGGCATTATACTGATACACACAGGAGGGGGGGTCATTATACTGATACACACAGGAGGGGGGGCATTATACTGATACACACAGGAGGGGGGTCATTATACTGATACACACAGGAGGGGGGTATTATACTGATACACACAGGAGGGGGCATTATACTGATACACACAGGAGGGGGGGTCATTATACTGATACACACAGGAGGGGGGGCATTATACTGATACACACAGGAGGGGGGTCATTATACTGATACACACAGGAGGGGGGGCATTATACTGATACACACAGGAGGGGGGTCATTATACTGATACACACAGGGGGGGCATTATACTGATACACACAGGAGGGGGGCATTATACTGATACACACAGGAGGGGGGCATTATACTGATACACACAGGAGGGGGTCATTATACTGATACACACAGGAGGGGGGGCATTATACTGATACACACAGGAGGGGGGCATTATACTGATACACACAGGAGGGGGAGCATTATACTGATACACACAGGAGGGGGGTCATTATACTGATACACACAGGAGGGGGGAGTCATTATACTGATACACACAGGAGGGGTGTCATTATACTGATACACACAGGGGGGGCATTATACTGATACACACAGGAGGGGGGTCATTATACTGATACACACAGGGGGGGCATTATACTGATACACACAGGAGGGGGGTCATTATACTGATACACACAGGAGGGGGGGCATTATACTGATACACACAGGAGGGGGGCATTATACTGATACACACAGGAGGGGGGCATTATACTGATACACACAGGAGGGGGTCATTATACTGATACACACAGGAGGGGGGGCATTATACTGATACACACAGGAGGGGGGGCATTATACTGATACACACAGGAGGGGGGCATTATACTGATACACACAGGAGGGGGAGCATTATACTGATACACACAGGAGGGGGGTCATTATACTGATACACACAGGAGGGGGGGTCATTATACTGATACACACAGGAGGGGCGTCATTATACTGATACACACAGGGGGGGCATTATACTGATACACACAGGAGGGGGGTCATTATACTGATACACAGGAGGGGGGGCATTATACTGATACACACAGGAGGGGGGGTCATTATACTGATACACACAGGGGGGGCATTATACTGATACACACAGGAGGGGGGGGTCATTATACTGATACACACAGGAGGGGGGGTCATTATACTGATACACACAGGAGGGGGGGTCATTATACTGATACACACAGGAGGGGGGGGGGTCATTATACTGATACACACAGGAGGGGGGTCATTATACTGATACACACAGGGGGGGCATTATACTGATACACACAGGGGGGGCATTAGACTGATACACACAAGAGGGGGGGTCATTATACTGATACACACAGGAGGGGGTCATTATACTGATACACACAGGAGGGGAGTCATTATACTGATACACACAGGAGGGGGGGCATTATACTGATACACACAGGAGGGGGCATTATACTGATACACACAGGAGGGGGGGGTGTCATTATACTGATACACACAGGAGGGGGGGGGGGCATTATACTGATACACACAGGAGGGGGGGGGTCATTATACTGATACACACAGGAGGGGGGTCATTATACTGATACACACAGGAGGGGGGGTCATTATACTGATACACACAGGAGGGGGGGTCATTATACTGATACACACAGGAGGGGGGTCATTATACTGATACACACAGGAGGGGGGTCATTATACTGATACACACAGGAGGGGGGTCATTATACTGATACACACAGGGGGGGCATTATACTGATACACACAGGAGGGGGGGTCATTATACTGATACACACAGGAGGGGGCATTATACTGATACACACAGGAGGGGGGCATTATACTGATACACACAGGAGGGGGTCATTATACTGCTACACACAGGGGGGGGGCATTATACTAATACACACAGGGGGGGGCATTATACGGATACACACAGGAGGGGGGGTCATTATACTAATACACACAGGGGGGGGCATTATACTGATACACACAGGGGGGGCATTATACTGATACACACAGGGGGAGGGGGTCATTATACTGATACACACAAGAGGGGGGGCATTATACTGATACACACAGGAGGGGGGGTCATTATACTAATACACACAGGGGGGGGCATTATACTGATACACACAGGGGGGGCATTATACTGATACACACAGGAGGGGGGTCATTATACTAATACACACAGGGGGGGCATTATACTGATACACACAGGGGGGGCATTATACTGATACACACAGGGGGAGGGGGTCATTATACTGATACACACAAGAGGGGGGGCATTATACTGATACACACAGGAGGGGGGGTCATTATACTGATACACACAGGAGGGGGCATTATACTGATACACACAGGAGGGGGGTCATTATACTGATACACACAGGGGGGGGCATTATACTGATACACACAGGAGGGTGGTCATTATACTGATACACACAGGGGGGCATTATACTGATACACACAGGGGGGGCATTATACTGATACACACAGGAGGGGGGGCATTAGACTGATACACACAAGAGGGGGGTCATTATACTGATACACACAGGAGGGGGGCATTATACTGATACACACAGGAGGGGGGTCATTATACTGATACACACAGGAGGGGGCATTATACTGATACACACAGGAGAGGGGGGGTCATTATACTGATACACACAGGGGGGGCATTATACTGATACACACAGGAGGGGGGGTCATTATACTGATACACACAGGAGGGGGGGTCATTATACTGATACACACAGGAGGGGGGTCATTATACTGATACACACAGGAGGGGGGCATTATACTGATACATACAGGAGGGGGGGCATTATACTGATACACACAGGAGGGGGGGCATTATACTGATACACACAGGAGGGGGGGTCATTATACTAATACACACAGGGGGGGGCATTATACTGATACACACAGGGGGGGCATTATACTGATACACACAGGAGGGGGGTCATTATACTAATACACACAGGGGGGGGGGCATTATACTGATACACACAGGGGGGGCATTATACTGATACACACAGGGGGAGGGGGTCATTATACTGATACACACAAGAGGGGGGGCATTATACTGATACACACAGGAGGGGGGGTCATTATACTGATACACACAAGAGGGGGGGTCATTATACTGATACACACAGGGGGGGCATTATACTGATACACACAGGGGGGGGCATTATACTGATACACACAGGAGGGGGGGCATTAGACTGATACACACAAGAGGGGGGTCATTATACTGATACACACAGGAGGGGGGTCATTATACTGATACACACAGGAGGGGGGCATTATACTGATACACACAGGAGAGGGGGGGTCATTATACTGATACACACAGGGGTGGCATTATACTGATACACACAGGAGGGGGGGTCATTATACTGATACACACAGGAGGGGGGGTCATTATACTGATACACACAGGAGGGGGGTCATTATACTGATACACACAGGAGGGGGGCATTATACTGATACACACAGGAGGGGGGGGCATTATACTGATACACACAGGAGGGGGGGCATTATACTGATACACACAGGAGGGGGGGGTCATTATACTGATACACACAGGGGGGGCATTATACTGATACACACAGGAGAGGGGCATTATACTGATACACACAGGAGGGGGGGCATTATACTGATACACACAGGAGGGGGGTCATTATACTGATACACACAGGAGGGGGGGCATTATACTGATACACACAGGAGGGGGGTCATTATACTGATACACACAGGAGGGGGGGTCATTATACTGATACACACAGGAGGGGGGGTCATTATACTGATACACACAGGAGGGGGGGGGGCATTATACTGATACACACAGGAGGGGGGGGGGCATTATACTGATACACACAGGAGGGGGGTCATTATACTGATACACACAGGAGGGGGGGTCATTATACTGATACACACAGGAGGGGGGGTCATTATACTGATACACACAGGAGGGGGGGCATTATACTGATACACACAGGAGGGGGGGTCATTATACTGATACACACAGGGGGGGCATTATACTGATACACACAGGAGGGGGGTCATTATACTAATACACACAGGAAGGGGGGCATTATACTGATACACACAGGAGGGGGGTCATTATACTGATACACACAGGGGGGGGCATTATACTGATACACACAGGAGGGGGGTCATTATACTGATACACACAGGAGGGGGGGCATTATACTGATACACACAGGAAGGGGGGCATTATACTGATACACACAGGAGGGGGCATTATACTGATACACACAGGAGGGGGCATTATACTGATACACACAGGAGGGGGGGTCATTATACTGATACACACAGGAAGGGGGGCATTATACTGATACACACAGGAGGGGGGTCATTATACTGATACACACAGGGGGGGGGCATTATACTGATACACACAGGAGGGGGGTCATTATACTAATACACACGGGGGGGGGCATTATACTGATACACACAAGGGGGGGGGGTCATTATACTGATACACACAAGAGGGGGGTCATTATACTGATACACACATGGGGGGCATTAGACTGATACACACAAGAGGGGGAGTCATTATACTGATACACACAGGAGGGGGGCATTATACTGATACACACAGGAGGGGGCATTATACTGATACACACAGGAGGGGGGGGCATTATACTGATACACACAGGGGGGGGGGGTCATTATACTGATACACACAGGAGGGGGCATTATACTGATACACACAGGGGGGGGTCATTATACTGATACACACAGGAGGGGGGGCATTATACTGATACACACAGGGGGGGGGTCATTATACTGATACACACAGGAGGGGGCATTATACTGATACACACAGGGGGGGGGTCATTATACTGATACATACAGGAGGGGGGTCATTATACTGATACACACAGGAGGGGGGTCATTATACTGATACACACAGGGGGGGGGCATTATACTAATACACACAGGGGGGGGCATTATACTGATACACACAGGAGGGGGGTCATTATACTGATACACACAGGGGGGGCATTATACTGATACACACAGGAGGGGGGGTCATTATACTGATACACACAGGGGGGGGGCATTATACTGATACACACAGGAGGGGGGGCATTATACTGATACACACAGGAGGGGGGGCATTATACTGATACACACAGGAGGGGGGGGGCATTATACTGATACACACAGGGGGGGCATTATACTGATACACACAGGGGGAGGGGGTCATTATACTGATACACACAGGGGGGGGGTCATTATACTGATACACACAGGAGGAGGGGCATTATACTGATACACACAAGAGGGGGGGTCATTACACTGATACACACAGGGGGGGCATTATACTGATACACACAGGGGGGGCATTATACTGATACACATAGGGGGGGGTCATTATACTGATACACACAGGAGGGGAGCATTATACTGATACACACAGGAGGGGGGGTCATTATACTGATACACACAGGAGGGGGGGCATTATACTGATACACACAGGAGGGGGGGCATTATACTGATACACACAGGGGGGGCATTAGACTGATACACACAAGAGGGGGGTCATTATACTGATACACACAGGAGGGGAGCCATTATACTGATACACACAGGAGGGGGGCATTATACTGATACACACAGGAGGGGGGCATTATACTGATACACACAGGGGGGGCATTATACTGATACACACAGGAGGGGGGCATTATACTGATACACACAGGAGGGGGGTCATTATACTGATACACACAGGGGGGGGGGCATTATACTGATACACACAGGAGGGGGGGCATTATACTGATACACACAGGAGGGGGGTCATTATACTGATACACACAGGAGGGGGGGCATTATACTGATACACACAGGAGGGGGGGTCATTATACTGATACACACAGGGGGGGCATTATACTGATACACACAGGGGGGGGGGCAGAAGACTGATACACACAGGAGGGGGGTCATTATACTGATACACACAGGGGGGGCATTATACTGATACACACAGGGGGGGCATTAGACTGATACACACAAGAGGGGGGGTCATTATACTGATACACACAGGAGGGGGTCATTATACTGATACACACAGGAGGGGAGTCATTATACTGATACACACAGGAGGGGGGGGCATTATACTGATACACACAGGAGGGGGCATTATACTGATACACACAGGAGGAGGGGGGGGTCATTATACTGATACACACAGGAGGGGGGGGCATTATACTGATACACACAGGAGGGGGGTCATTATACTGATACACACAGGAGGGGGGGTCATTATACTGATACACACAGGAGGGGGGGTCATTATACTGATACACACAGGAGGGGGGTCATTATACTGATACACACAGGAGGGGGGGCATTATACTGATACACACAGGAGGGGGGTCATTATACTGATACACACAGGAGGGGGGTCATTATACTGATACACACAGGGGGGGCATTATACTGATACACACAGGAGGGGGGGTCATTATACTGATACACACAGGAGGGGGCATTATACTGATACACACAGGAGGGGGGCATTATACTGATACACACAGGAGGGGGTCATTATACTGATACACACAGGGGGGGGGGGGCATTATACTAATACACACAGGGGGGGGCATTATACTGATACACACAGGAGGGGGGGTCATTATACTAATACACACAGGGGGGGGCATTATACTGATACACACAGGGGGAGGGGGTCATTATACTGATACACACAAGAGGGGGGGCATTATACTGATACACACAGGAGGGGGGGTCATTATACTAATACACACAGGGGGGGGCATTATACTGATACACACAGGGGGGGCATTATACTGATACACACAGGAGGGGGGTCATTATACTAATACACACAGGGGGGGGCATTATACTGATACACACAGGGGGGCATTATACTGATACACACAGGGGGAGGGGGTCATTATACTGATACACACAAGAGGGGGGGCATTATACTGATACACACAGGAGGGGGGGTCATTATACTGATACACACAAGAGGGGGGGTCATTATACTGATACACACAGGGGGGGGCATTATACTGATACACACAGGGGGGGCATTATACTGATACACACAGGAGGGGGGGCATTAGACTGATACACACAAGAGGGGGGTCATTATACTGATACACACAGGAGGGGGGCATTATACTGATACACACAGGAGGGGGGTCATTATACTGATACACACAGGAGGGGGGCATTATACTGATACACACAGGAGAGGGGGGGTCATTATACTGATACACACAGGGGGGGCATTATACTGATACACACAGGAGGGGGGGTCATTATACTGATACACACAGGAGGGGGGGTCATTATACTGATACACACAGGAGGGGGGTCATTATACTGATACACACAGGAGGGGGGCATTATACTGATACACACAGGAGGGGGGGCATTATACTGATACACACAGGAGGGGGGGCATTATACTGATACACACAGGAGGGGGGGTCATTATACTGATACACACAGGGGGGGGCATTATACTGATACACACAGGGGGGGCATTATACTGATACACACAGGAGGGGGGTCATTATACTAATACACACAGGGGGGGGCATTATACTGATACACACAGGGGGGGCATTATACTGATACACACAGGGGGAGGGGGTCATTATACTGATACACACAAGAGGGGGGGCATTATACTGATACACACAGGAGGGGGGGTCATTATACTGATACACACAAGAGGGGGGGGTCATTATACTGATACACACAGGGGGGGCATTATACTGATACACACAGGGGGGGCATTATACTGATACACACAAGAGGGGGGTCATTATACTGATACACACAGGAGGGGGGCATTATACTGATACACACAGGAGGGGGGTCATTATACTGATACACACAGGAGGGGGGCATTATACTGATACACACAGGAGAGGGGGGGTCATTATACTGATACACCCAGGGGGGGCATTATACTGATACACACAGGAGGGGGGGTCATTATACTGATACACACAGGAGGGGGGGTCATTATACTGATACACACAGGAGGGGGGTCATTATACTGATACACACAGGAGGGGGGCATTATACTGATACACACAGGAGGGGGGGCATTATACTAATACACACAGGAGGGGGGCATTATACTGATACACACAGGAGGGGGGTCATTATACTGGTACACACAGGAGGGGGGGTCATTATACTGATACACACAGGAGGGGGGGGTCATTATACTGATACACACAGGGGGGGCATTATACTGATACACACAGGAGGGGGGTCATTATACTGATACACACAGGAGGGGGGTCATTATACTGATACACACAGGAGGGGGGGGTCATTATACTGATACACACAGGAGGGGGGGGGGCATTATACTGATACACACGGGAGGGGGGGGGGCATTATACTGATACACACAGGAGGGGGGGCATTATACTGATACACACAGGAGGGGGGTCATTATACTGATACACACAGGAGGGGGGGTCATTATACTGATACACACAGGAGGGGGGGTCATTATACTGATACACACAGGAGGGGGGTCATTATACTGATACACACAGGAGGGGGGGTCATTATACTGATACACACAGGGGGGGCATTATACTGATACACACAGGAGGGGGGTCATTATACTAATACACACAGGAAGGGGGGCATTATACTGATACACACAGGAGGGGGGTCATTATACTGATACACACAGGGGGGGGCATTATACTGATACACACAGGAGGGGGGTCATTATACTGATACACACAGGAGGGGGGGCATTATACTGATACACACAGGAAGGGGGGCATTATACTGATACACACAGGAGGGGGCATTATACTGATACACACAGGAGGGGGCATTATACTGATACACACAGGAGGGGGGGTCATTATACTGATACACACAGGAAGGGGGGCATTATACTGATACACACAGGAGGGGGGTCATTATACTGATACACACAGGGGGGGGCATTATACTGATACACACAGGAGGGGGGTCATTATACTAATACACACGGGGGGGGGGGGGCATTATACTGATACACACAGGGGGGGGTCATTATACTGATACACACAAGAGGGGGGTCATTATACTGATACACACAGGGGGGGCATTAGACTGATACACACAAGAGGGGGAGTCATTATACTGATACACACAGGAGGGGGGCATTATACTGATACACACAGGAGGGGGCATTATACTGATACACACAGGAGGGGGGGGCATTATACTGATACACACAGGGGGGGGTCATTATACTGATACACACAGGAGGGGGCATTATACTGATACACACAGGGGGGGGGTCATTATACTGATACACACAGGAGGGGGGGCATTATACTGATACACACAGGGGGGGGGGTCATTATACTGATACACACAGGAGGGGGCATTATACTGATACACACAGGGGGGGGTCATTATACTGATACATACAGGAGGGGGGTCATTATACTGATACACACAGGAGGGGGGTCATTATACTGATACACACAGGGGGGGGCATTATACTAATACACACAGGGGGGGCATTATACTGATACACACAGGAGGGGGGTCATTATACTGATACACACAGGGGGGGCATTATACTGATACACACAGGAGGGGGGTCATTATACTGATACACACAGGGGGGGGGGCATTATACTGATACACACAGGAGGGGGGGCATTATACTGATACACACAGGAGGGGGGGCATTATACTGATACACACAGGGGGGGCATTATACTGATACACACAGGGGGAGGGGGTCATTATACTGATACACACAGGGGGGGGGGTCATTATACTGATACACACAGGAGGGGGGGCATTATACTGATACACACAAGAGGGGGGGTCATTATACTGATACACACAGGGGGGGCATTATACTGATACACACAGGGGGGGCATTATACTGATACACACAGGGGGGGGTCATTATACTGATACACACAGGAGGGGGGTCATTATACTGATACACACAGGAGGGGGGTCATTATACTGATACACACAGGAGGGGGGTCATTATACTGATACACACAGGAGGGGGGGTCATTATACTGATACACACAGGAGGGGGGCATTATACTGATACACACAGGAGGGGGGGCATTATACTGATACACACAGGGGGGGCATTAGACTGATACACACAAGAGGGGGGTCATTATACTGATACACACAGGAGGGGAGTCATTATACTGATACACACAGGAGGGGGGCATTATACTGATACACACAGGAGGGGGGCATTATACTGATACACACAGGGGGGGCATTATACTGATACACACAGGAGGGGGGGGCATTATACTGATACACACAGGAGGGGGGTCATTATACTGATACACACAGGAGGGGGGTCATTAAACTGATACACACAGGAGGGGGGGCATTATACTGATACACACAGGAGGGGGGGCATTATACTGATACACACAGGAGGGGGGGCATTATACTGATACACACAGGAGGGGGGGCATTATACTGATACACACAGGAGGGGGGGCATTATACTGATACACACAGGAGGGGGGCATTATACTGATACACACAGGGGGGGCATTATACTGATACACACAGGAGGGGGGGCATTATACTGATACACACAGGAGGGGGGCATTATACTGATACACACAGGAGGGGGGTCATTATACTGATACACACAGGAGGGGGGTCATTATACTGATACACACAGGAGGGGGGGCATTATACTGATACACACAGGAGGGGGGGCATTATACTGATACACACAGGAGGGGGGGCATTATACTGATACACACAGGAGGGGGGTCATTATACTGATACACACAGGAGGGGGGTCATTATACTGATACACACAGGAGGGGGGGTCATTATACTGATACACACAGGAGGGGGGGTCATTATACTGATACACACAGGAGGGGGGGTCATTATACTGATACACACAGGGGGGGGGTCATTATATTGATACACACAGGAGGGGGGGCATTATACTGATACACACAGGAGGGGGGCATTATACTAATACACACAGGAGGGGGGTCATTATACTGATACACACAGGAGGGGGGTCATTATACTGATACACACAGGAGGGGGGGCATTATACTGATACACACAGGAGGGGGGTCATTATACTGATACACACAGGAGGGGGGGGTCATTATACTGATACACACAGGGGGGGGGTCATTATACTGATACACACAGGAGGGGGTCATTATACTGATACACACAGGAGGGGGGGTCATTATACTGATACACACAGGAGGGGGGTCATTATACTGATACACACAGGAGGGGGGTCATTATACTGATACACACAGGAGGGGGGTCATTATACTGATACACACAGGAGGGGGGGGGTCATTATACTGATACACACAGGAGGGGGGGGTCATTATACTGATACACACAGGGGGGGGGTCATTATACTGATACACACAGGAGGGGGGTCATTATACTGATACACACAGGAGGGGGGGTCATTATACTGATACACACAGGAGGGGGGTCATTATACTGATACACACCGGAGGGGGGGTCATTATACTGATACACACAGGAGGGGGGGCATTATACTGATACACACAGGAGGGGGGGCATTATACTGATACACACAGGAGGGGGGGCATTATACTGATACACACAGGAGGGGGGCATTATACTGATACACACAGGAGGGGGGTCATTATACTGATACACACAGGAGGGGGGGTCATTATACTGATACACACAGGAGGGGGGGTCATTATACTGATACACACAGGAGGGGGGGTCATTATACTGATACACACAAGAGGGGGGGGGGTCATTATACTGATACACACAGGAGGGGGGGCATTATACTGATACACACAGGGGGGGTCATTATACTGATACACACTGGGGGAGGCATTATACTGATACACACAGGAGGGGGGTCATTATACTGATACACACAGGAGGGGGGGTCATTATACTGATACACACAGGAGGGGGGGTCATTATACTGATACACACAGGGGGGGGGGTCATTATACTGATACACACAGGAGGGGGGTCATTATACTGATACACACAGGAGGGGGGTCATTATACTGATACACACAGGAGGGGGGGGGGTCATTATACTGATACACACAGGGGGGGGGTCATTATACTGATACACACAGGAGGGGGTCATTATACTGATACACACAGGAGGGGGGGTCATTATACTGATACACACAGGAGGGGGGTCATTATACTGATACACACAGGAGGGGGGTCATTATACTGATACACACAGGAGGGGGGTCATTATACTGATACACACAGGAGGGGGGTCATTATACTGATACACACAGGAGGGGGGGCATTATACTGATACACACAGGAGGGGGGCATTATACTGATACACACAGGAGGGGGGTCATTATACTGATACACACAGGAGGGGGGGTCATTATACTGATACACACAGGAGGGGGGGTCATTATACTGATACACACAGGAGGGGGGGTCATTATACTGATACACACAAGAGGGGGGGTCATTATACTGATACACACAGGAGGGGGGGCATTATACTGATACACACAGGGGGGGTCATTATACTGATACACACGGGGGGAGGCATTATACTGATACACACAGGGGGGGGTCATTATACTGATACACACAGGAGGGGGGGCATTATACTGATACACACAGGGGGGGGGGTCATTATACTGATACACACAGGAGGGGGGTCATTATACTGATACACACAGGAGGGGGGGGTCATTATACTGATACACACAGGAGGGGGGGCATTATACTGATACACACAGGAGGGGGGGCATTATACTGATACACACAGGAGGGGGGGCATTATACTGATACACACAGGAGGGGGGGTCATTATACTGATACACACAGGAGGGGGGTCATTATACTGATACACACAGGAGGGGGCATTATACTGATACACACAGGAGGGGGGTCATTATACTGATACACACAGGAGGGGGGTCATTATACTGATACACACAGGAGGGGGGGGGGTCATTATACTGATACACACAGGAGGGGGGGCTTTATACTGATACACACAGGAGGGGGGTCATTATACTGATACACACAGGGGGGGGCATTATACGGATACACACAGGGGGGGCATTATACTGATACACACAGGAGGGGGGGGCATTATACTGATACACACAGGAGGGGGGGTTATTATACTGATACACACAGGAGGGGGGAACATTATACTGATACACACAGGAGGGGGGGTCATTATACTGATACACACAGGAGGGGGCATTATACTAATACACACAGGGGGGGGGCATTATACTGATACACACAGGAGGGGGGGTTATTATACTGATACACACAGGAGGGGGGGTTATTATACTGATACACACAGGAGGGGGGGGTCATTATACTGATACACACAGGAGGGGAGTCATTATACTGATACACACAGGAGGGGGGCATTATACTGATACACACAGGAGGGGGGGTTATTATACTGATACACAGGAGGGGGGGCATTATACTGATAAACACAGGAGGGGGGGCATTATACTGATACACACAGGAGGGGGGGCATTATACTGATACACACAGGAGGGGGGGGGCATTATACTGATACACACAGGGGGGGGCATTATACTGATACACACAAGAGGAGGGGGGCATTATACTGATACACACAGGAGGGGGGGGCATTATACTGATACACACAGGGGGGGGCATTATACTGATACACACAAGAGGAGGGGGGCATTATACTGATACACACAGGGGGGCATTATACTGATACACACAGGAGGGGGGTCATTATACTACTACACACGGGGGGGCATTATACTGGTACACACAGGGGGGGGTCATTATACTAATACACACAGGGGGGGGGGCATTATACTGATACACACAGGAGGGGGGGCAATATACTGATACACACAGGAGGGGGGGCATTATACTGATACACACAGGAGGGGGGGTCATTATACTGATACACACAGGAGGGGGGGGGGGTCATTATACTGATACACACAGGAGGGGGGTCATTATACTGATACACACAGGAGGGGGGTCATTATACTGATACACACAGGGGGGGGGGCATTATACTGATACACACAGGAGGGGGGGCAATATACTGATACACACAGGAGGGGGGGGTCATTATACTGATACACACAGGAGGGGGGGGTCATTATACTGATACACACAGGAGGGGGGTCATTATACTGATACACACAGGAGGGGGGTCATTATACTGATACACAGGAGGGGGGGCATTATACTGATACACACAGGAGGGGGGTCATTATACTGATACACACAGGAGGGGGGGTCATTATACTGATACACACAGGAGGGGGGGTCATTATACTGATACACACAGGAGGGGGGGTCATTATACTGATACACACAGGGGGGGCATTATACTGATACACACAGGAGGGGGGTCATTATACTAATACACACGGGGGGGGGCATTATACTGATACACACAGGGGGGGGGTCATTATACTGATACACACAGGAGGGGGGGCATTATACTGATACACACAGGAGGGGGGGCATTATACTGATACACACAGGAGGGGGGTCATTATACTGATACACACAGGAGGGGGGGTCATTATACTGATACACACAGGAGGGGGGGTCATTATACTGATACACACAGGGGGGGGCATTATACTAATACACAGGCGGGGGGGGGGGCATTATACTGATACACACAGGAGGGGGGGTCATTATACTGATACACACAGGAGGGGGGGTCATTATACTGATACACACAGGAGGGGGGGTCATTATACTGATACACACAGGAGGGGGGGTCATTATACTGATACACACAGGGGGGTCATTATACTAATACACACGGGGGGGGGGCATTATACTGATACACACAGGGGGGGGGTCATTATACTGATACACACAGGAGGGGGGGCATTATACTGATACACACAGGAGGGGGGTCATTATACTGATACACACAGGAGGGGGGGTCATTATACTGATACACACAGGAGGGGGGTCATTATACTGATACACACAGGAGGGGGGGCATTATACTGATACACACAGGAGGGGGCATTATACTGATACACACAGGAGGGGGGTCATTATACTGATACACACAGGAGGGGGCATTATACTGATACACACAGGAGGGGGGGTCATTATACTGATACACACAGGAGGGGGGGCATTATACTGATACACACAGAAGGGGGGGGCATTATACTGATACACACAGGAGGGGGGGCATTATACTGATACACACAGGAGGGGGGTCATTATACTGATACACACAGGAGGGGGGGCTTTATACTGATACACACAGGAGGGGGGTCATTATACTGATACACACAGGAGGGGGGGTCATTATACTGATACACACAGGAGGGGGGGCAATATACTGATACACACAGGAGGGGGGGTCATTATACTGATACACACAGGAGGGGGGGTCATTATACTGATACACACAGGAGGGGGGGTCATTATACTGATACACACAGGAGGGGGGGTCATTATACTGATACACACAGGGGGGGGGGGCATTATACTGATACACACAGGAGGGGGGGCATTATACTGATACACACAGGAGGGGGGGGCATTATACTGATACACACAGGAGGGGGGTCATTATACTGATACACACAGGAGGGGGGCATTATACTGATACACACAGGGGGGGGCATTATACTGATACACACAACAGGAGGGGGGCATTATACTGATACACACAGGAGGGGGGCATTATACTGATACACACAGGAGGGGGGTCATTATACTGATACACACAGGAGGGGGCATTATACTGATACACACAGGAGGGGGGGCATTATACTGATACACACAGGAGGAGGGGGGCATTATACTGATACACACAGGAGGGGGGGTCATTATACTGATACACACAGGAGGGGGGGTCATTATACTGATACACACAGGAGGGGGGGTCATTATACTGATACACACAGGAGGGGGGGTCATTATACTGATACACACAGGAGGGGGGCATTATACTGATACACACAGGAGGGGGGGCATTATACTGATACACACAGGAGGGGGGCATTATACTGATACACACAAGAGGAGGGGGGGTCATTATACTGATACACACAGGAGGGGGGCATTATACTGATACACACAGGGGGGGGCATTATACTGATACACACAGGGGGGGGCATTATACTGATACACACAGGGGGGGGGGCATTATACTGATACACACAGGGGGGGCATTATACTGATACACACAGGAGGGGGGCATTATACTGATACACACAAGAGGAGGGGGGGTCATTATACTGATACACACAGGAGGGGGGCATTATACTGATACACACAGGGGGGGCATTATACTGATACACACAGGGGGGGGGCATTATACTGATACACACAGGGGGGGGGCATTATACTGATACACACAGGGGGGGCATTATACTGATACACACAGGAGGGGGGGCATTATACTGATACACACAGGAGGGGGGCATTATACTGATACACACAGGGGGGTGCATTATACTGATACACACAAGAGGAGGGGGGCATTATACTGATACACACAGGAGGGGGGTCATTATACTGATACACACAGGAGGGGGGCATTATACTGATACACACAGGAGGGGGGTCATTATACTGATACACACAGGAGGGGGGCATTATACTGATACACACAGGGGGGGGGGGCATTATACTGATACACACAGGAGGGGGGTCATTATACTGATACACACAGGAGGGGGGCATTATACTGATACACACAAGAGGAGGGGGGCATTATACTGATACACACAGGGGGGGGCATTATACTGATACACACAGGAGGGGGGGCATTATACTGATACACATAGGAGGGGGGCATTATACTGATACACACAGGAGGGGGGCATTATACTGATACACACAGGAGGGGGGTCATTATACTAATACACACAGGAGGGGGGCATTATACTGATACACACAGGGGGGGCATTATACTGATACACACAGGGGGGGGGGGGGCATTATACTGATACACACAGGAGGGGGTCATTATACTGATACACACAGGAGGGGGGTCATTATACTGATACACACAGGAGGAGGGTCATTATACTAATACACACAGGGGGGGCATTATACTGATACACACAGGAGGGGGCATTATACTGATACACACAGGAGGGGGGTCATTATACTGATACACACAGGAGGGGGGGGTCATTATACTGATACACACAGGAGGGGGGGTCATTATACTGATACACACAAGAGGAGGGGGGCATTATACTGATACACACAGGAGGGGGGTCATTATACTGATACACACAGGAGGGGGCATTATACTGATACACACAGGAGGGGGGTCATTATACTGATACACACAGGAGGGGGGCATTATACTGATACACACAGGGGGGGGGCATTATACTGATACACACAGGAGGGGGGTCATTATACTGATACACACAGGAGGGGGGCATTATACTGATACACACAAGAGGAGGGGGGCATTATACTGATACACACAGGGGGGGCATTATACTGATACACACAGGAGGGGGGGCATTATACTGATACACATAGGAGGGGGGCATTATACTGATACACACAGGAGGGGGGCATTATACTGATACACACAGGAGGGGGGTCATTATACTAATACACACAGGAGGGGGGCATTATACTGATACACACAGGGGGGGGCATTATACTGATACACACAGGGGGGGGGGGCATTATACTGATACACACAGGAGGGGGTCATTATACTGATACACACAGGAGGGGGGTCATTATACTGATACACACAGGAGGAGGGTCATTATACTAATACACACAGGGGGGGCATTATACTGATACACACAGGAGGGGGCATTATACTGATACACACAGGAGGGGGGGTCATTATACTGATACACACAGGAGGGGGGGCATTATACTGATTCACACAGGAGGGGGGGGTCATTATACTGATACACACAGGGGGGGGCATTATACTGATACACACAGGAGGGGGGTCATTATACTAATACACACAGGAAGGGGGGCATTATACTGATACACACAGGAGGGGGGTCATTATACTGATACACACAGGGGGGGCATTATACTGATACACACAGGAGGGGGGTCATTATACTGATACACACAGGAGGGGGGGGCATTATACTGACACACACAGGAAGGGGGGCATTATACTGATACACACAGGAGGGGGGTCATTATACTAATACACACAGGAAGGGGGGCATTATACTGATACACACAGGAGGGGGGTCATTATACTGATACACACAGGGGGGGCATTATACTGATACACACAGGAGGGGGGTCATTATACTGATACACACAGGAGGGGGGGCATTATACTGATACACACAGGAAGGGGGGCATTATAATGATACACACAGGAGGGGGCATTATACTGATACACACAGGAGGGGGCATTATACTGATACACACAGGAGGGGGGGTCATTATACTGATACACACAGGAAGGGGGGCATTATACTGATACACACAGGAGGGGGGTCATTATACTGATACACACAGGGGGGGGCATTATACTGATACACACAGGAGGGGGGTCATTATACTAATACACACGGGGGGGGGGCATTATACTGATACACACAGGGGGGGGTCATTATACTGATACACACAAGAGGGGGGTCATTATACTGATACACACAGGGGGGGCATTAGACTGATACACACAAGAGGGGGAGTCATTATACTGATACACACAGGAGGGGGGCATTATACTGATACACACAGGAGGGGGCATTATACTGATACACACAGGAGGGGGGGGCATTATACTGATACACACAGGGGGGGGGTCATTATACTGATACACACAGGAGGGGGCATTATACTGATACACACAGGGGGGGGGGTCATTATACTGATACACACAGGAGGGGGGGCATTATACTGATACACACAGGGGGGGGGTCATTATACCGATACACACAGGAGGGGGCATTATACTGATACACACAGGGGGGGGGTCATTATACTGATACATACAGGAGGGGGGTCATTATACTGATACACACAGGAGGGGGGTCATTATACTGATACACACAGGGGGGGGGGCATTATACTAATACACACAGGGGGGGGGCATTATACTGGGGGGGCATTATACTGATACACACAGGAGGGGGGTCATTATACTGATACACACAGGGGGGGCATTATACTGATACACACAGGAGGGGGGTCATTATACTGATACACACAGGGGGGGGGGCATTATACTGATACACACAGGAGGGGGGGCATTATACTGATACACACAGGAGGGGGGGCATTATACTGATACACACAGGAGGGGGGGGCATTATACTGATACACACAGGGGGGGCATTATACTGATACACACAGGGGGAGGGGGTCATTATACTGATACACACAGGGGGGGGTCATTATACTGATACACACAGGAGGGGGGGCATTATACTGATACACACAAGAGGGGGGGTCATTATACTGATACACACAGGGGGGGCATTATACTGATACACACAGGGGGGGGCATTATACTGATACACACAGGAGGGGGGTCATTATACTGATACACACAGGAGGGGGGTCATTATACTGATACACACAGGAGGGGGGTCATTATACTGATACACACAGGAGGGGGGGTCATTATACTGATACACACAGGAGGGGGGGCATTATACTGATACACACAGGAGGGGGGGCATTATACTGATACACACAGGGGGGGGCATTAGACTGATACACACAAGAGGGGGGTCATTATACTGATACACACAGGAGGGGAGTCATTATACTGATACACACAGGAGGGGGGCATTATACTGATACACACAGGAGGGGGGCATTATACTGATACACACAGGGGGGGCATTATACTGATACACACAGGAGGGGGGGGCATTATACTGATACACACAGGAGGGGGGTCATTATACTGATACACACAGGAGGGGGGTCATTAAACTGATACACACAGGAGGGGGGGCATTATACTGATACACACAGGAGGGGGGGCATTATACTGATACACACAGGAGGGGGGGCATTATACTGATACACACAGGAGGGGGGGCATTATACTGATACACACAGGAGGGGGGGCATTATACTGAAACACACAGGAGGGGGGCATTATACTGATACACACAGGGGGGGGCATTATACTGATACACACAGGAGGGGGGGCATTATACTGATACACACAGGAGGGGGGGCATTATACTGATACACACAGGAGGGGGGTCATTATACTGATACACACAGGAGGGGGGGGGTCATTATACTGATACACACAGGGGGGGGGTCATTATACTGATACACACAGGAGGGGGGTCATTATACTGATACACACAGGAGGGGGGGTCATTATACTGATACACACAGGAGGGGGGTCATTATACTGATACACACCGGAGGGGGGTCATTATACTGATACACACAGTAGGGGGGGCATTATACTGATACACACAGGAGGGGGGGCATTATACTGATACACACAGGAGGGGGGGCATTATACTGATACACACAGGAGGGGGGCATTATACTGATACACACAGGAGGGGGGTCATTATACTGATACACACAGGAGGGGGGGTCATTATACTGATACACACAGGAGGGGGGGTCATTATACTGATACACACAGGAGGGGGGGTCATTATACTGATACACACAAGAGGGGGGGTCATTATACTGATACACACAGGAGGGGGGGCATTATACTGATACACACAAGGGGGGTCATTATACTGATACACACGGGGGGAGGCATTATACTGATACACACAGGGGGGGGGGTCATTATACTGATACACACAGGAGGGGGGGCATTATACTGATACACACAGGGGGGGGGGTCATTATACTGATACACACAGGAGGGGGGTCATTATACTGATACACACAGGAGGGGGGGGTCATTATACTGATACACACAGGAGGGGGGGCATTATACTGATACACACAGGAGGGGGGGCATTATACTGATACACACAGGAGGGGGGGCATTATACTGATACACACAGGAGGGGGGGTCATTATACTGATACACACAGGAGGGGGGTCATTATACTGATACACACAGGAGGGGGCATTATACTGATACACACAGGAGGGGGGTCATTATACTGATACACACAGGAGGGGGGTCATTATACTGATACACACAGGAGGGGGGGGTCATTATACTGATACACACAGGAGGGGGGGCTTTATACTGATACACACAGGAGGGGGGGCATTATACTGATACACACAGGAGGGGGGTCATTATACTGATACACACAGGGGGGGGCATTATACGGATACACACAGGGGGGGCATTATACTGATACACACAGGAGGGGGGGGCATTATACTGATACACACAGGAGGGGGGGTTATTATACTGATACACACAGGAGGGGGGGTTCATTATACTGATACACACAGGAGGGGGGGTCATTATACTGATACACACAGGAGGGGGCATTATACTAATACACACAGGGGGGGGCATTATACTGATACACACAGGAGGGGGGGTTATTATACTGATACACACAGGAGGGGGGGGTCATTATACTGATACACACAGGAGGGGAGTCATTATACTGATACACACAGGAGGGGGGCATTATACTGATACACACAGGAGGGGGGGTTATTATACTGATACACAGGAGGGGGGGCATTATACTGATAAACACAGGAGGGGGGGCATTATACTGATACACACAGGAGGGGGGGCATTATACTGATACACACAGGAGGGGGGGGGGCATTATACTGATACACACAGGGGGGGGCATTATACTGATACACACAAGAGGAGGGGGGCATTATACTGATACACACAGGAGGGGGGGCATTATACTGATACACACGGGGGGGGGGCATTATACTGATACACACAAGAGGAGGGGGGCATTATACTGATACACAGGAGGGGGGGCATTATACTAATACACACGGGGGGGGGGGCATTATACTGATACACACAGGAGGGGGGTCATTATACTGATACACAGGAGGGGGGGCATTATACTGATACACACAGGAGGGGGGTCATTATACTGATACACACAGGAGGGGGGGTCATTATACTGATACACACAGGAGGGGGGGTCATTATACTGATACACACAGGGGGGGGCATTATACTGATACACACAGGAGGGGGGTCATTATACTAATACACACGGGGGGGGGGGGCATTATACTGATACACACAGGGGGGGGGTCATTATACTGATACACACAGGAGGGGGGGCATTATACTGATACACACAGGAGGGGGGTCATTATACTGATACACACAGGAGGGGGGGTCATTATACTGATACACACAGGAGGGGGGGTCATTATACTGATACACACAGGGGGGGGCATTATACTAATACACAGGCGGGGGGGGGGCATTATACTGACACACACAGGAGGGGGGGTCATTATACTGATACACACAGGAGGGGGGGTCATTATACTGATACACACAGGAGGGGGGGTCATTATACTGATACACACAGGAGGGGGGGTCATTATACTGATACACACAGGGGGGGCATTATACTGATACACACAGGAGGGGGGTCATTATACTAATACACACGGGGGGGGGGGGGCATTATACTGATACACACAGGGGGGGGGGGTCATTATACTGATACACACAGGAGGGGGGGCATTATACTGATACACACAGGAGGGGGGTCATTATACTGATACACACAGGAGGGGGGGGTCATTATACTGATACACACAGGAGGGGGGTCATTATACTGATACACACAGGAGGGGGGTCATTATACTGATACACACAGGAGGGGGCATTATACTGATACACACAGGAGGGGGGTCATTATACTGATACACACAGGAGGGGGCATTATACTGATACACACAGGAGGGGGGGTCATTATACTGATACACACAGGAGGGGGGGCATTATACTGATACACACAGGAGGGGGGGGGGGGCATTATACTGATACACACAGGAGGGGGGGCATTATACTGATACACACAGGAGGGGGGTCATTATACTGATACACACAGGAGGGGGGGCTTTATACTGATACACACAGGAGGGGGGTCATTATACTGATACACACAGGAGGGGGGGTCATTATACTGATACACACAGGAGGGGGGGGCAATATACTGATACACACAGGAGGGGGGGTCATTATACTGATACACACAGGAGGGGGGGTCATTATACTGATACACACAGGAGGGGGGGTCATTATACTGATACACACAGGAGGGGGGGTCATTATACTGATACACACAGTGGGGGGGGGGGGGCATTATACTGATACACACAGGAGGGGGGGCATTATACTGATACACACAGGAGGGGGGGCATTATACTGATACACACAGGAGGGGGGTCATTATACTGATACACACAGGAGGGGGGCATTATACTGATACACACAGGGGGGGGGCATTATACTGATACACACAAGAGGAGGGGGGCATTATACTGATACACACAGGAGGGGGCATTATACTGATACACACAGGAGGGGGGTCATTATACTGATACACACAGGAGGGGGCATTATACTGATACACACAGGAGGGGGGGCATTATACTGATACACACAGGAGGAGGGGGGCATTATACTGATACACACAGGAGGGGGGGTCATTATACTGATACACACAGGAGGGGGGGTCATTATACTGATACACACAGGAGGGGGGGTCATTATACTGATACACACAGGAGGGGGGGTCATTATACTGATACACACAGAGGGGGCATTATACTGATACACACAGGAGGGGGGGCATTATACTGATACACACAGGAGGGGGGCATTATACTGATACACACAAGAGAGGGGGGGTCATTATACTGATACACACAGGAGGGGGGCATTATACTGATACACACAGGGGGGGCATTATACTGATACACACAGGGGGGGCATTATACTGATACACACAGGGGGGGGGCATTATACTGATACACACAGGGGGGGGCATTATACTGATACACACAGGAGGGGGGCATTATACTGATACACACAAGAGGAGGGGGGGTCATTATACTGATACACACAGGAGGGGGGGCATTATACTGATACACACAGGGGGGGCATTATACTGATACACACAGGGGGGGCATTATACTGATACACACAGGGGGGGGGCATTATACTGATACACACAGGGGGGGCATGTATACTGATACACACAGGAGGGGGGGCATTATACTGATACACACAGGAGGGGGGCATTATACTGATACACACAGGGGGGGGCATTATACTGATACACACAAGAGGAGGGGGGCATTATACTGATACACACAGGAGGGGGGTCATTATACTGATACACACAGGAGGGGGCATTATACTGATACACACAGGAGGGGGGTCATTATACTGATACACACAGGAGGGGGCATTATACTGATACACACAGGGGGGGGGCATTATACTGATACACACAGGAGGGGGGCATTATACTGATACACACAAGAGGAGGGGGGCATTATACTGATACACACAGGGGGGGCATTATACTGATACACACAGGAGGGGGGGCATTATACTGATACACACAGGAGGGGGGCATTATACTGATACACACAGGAGGGGGGCATTATACTGATACACACAGGAGGGGGGTCATTATACTAATACACACAGGAGGGGGGCATTATACTGATACACACAGGGGGGGCATTATACTGATACACACAGGGGGGGGGGGGGGGCATTATACTGATACACACAGGAGGGGGTCATTATACTGATACACACAGGAGGGGGGTCCATTATACTGATACACACAGGAGGAGGGTCATTATACTAATACACACAGGGGGGGCATTATACTGATACACACAGGAGGGGGGGGTCATTATACTGATACACACAGGGGGGGGAGGCATTATACTGATACACACGGGGGGGGGGGGGGGGGTCATTATACTGATACACACAGGAGGGGGGGCATTATACTGATACACACAGGAGGGGGGGTCATTATACTGATACACACAGGGGGGGGAGGCATTATACTGATACACACGGGGGGGGGGGGGGCAGAAGACTGATACACACAGGAGGCAGTGGCAAACGCAGGATTTGCATGGGGGGGTTTCCAGAACTGTGTGGAGCCAATCACGGGGGTGGGGACTGAGGTGACCCATTATATGCTGGGTCTGTAAAACTAGTGTGTGTGTGTGTGTGTGTGTGTGTGTGTGTGTGTGTGTGTGTGTGTGTGTGTGTATATATATATATATATATATATATACACATATATATACCGTATATATATATATATATACATACATACATACATACATACATACACACACATATACATAGCATATTAAACATACACACATATATATATATTTATATACATATACACACACACACACACTCACACACACATACAGTACATGTATCTAAACACATGTATATATATCATATGTGTGTGAGTTTATATGTATGTATGTATATACATGTGTATATATGTATGCACATGGATATATACATACTATAATTAAAATAAAGTAAACTTTTTTTTGCACTTAAAAGTGCCACCAGGAAGACAGCCATTAATAATACTCATGCAGCTAAAAAAAAATAAGAATTTACTCACCGGTAATTCTATTTCTCGTAGTCAGTAGTGGATGCTGGGAACTCCGTAAGGACCATGGGGAATAGCGGGCTCCGAAGGAGGCTGGGCACTCTAGAAAGATCTTAGACTACCTGGTGTGCACTGGCTCCTCCCACTATGACCCTCTCCAAGCCTCAGTTAGGTACCGTGCCCGGACGAGCGTACACAATAAGGAAGGATTTTGAATCCCGGGTAAGACTCATACCAGCCACACCAATCACACCGTACAACTCGTGATATGAAACACAGTTAACAGTATGAAACAATAGAGCCTCTCAACAGATGGCTCAACAATAACCCGATTTAGTTAACAATAACTATGTACAAGTAATGCAGATAAACCGCACTTGGGATGGGCGCCCAGCATCCACTACGGACTACGAGAAATAGAATTACCGGTGAGTAAATTCTTATTTTCTCTAACGTCCTAGTGGATGCTGGGAACTCCGTAAGGACCATGGGGATTATACCAAAGCTCCCAAACGGGCGGGAGGAGTGCGGATGACTCTGCAGCACCGAATGAGAGAACTCCAGGTCCTCCTCAGCCAGGGTATCAAATTTGTAGAATTTTGCAAACGTGTTTGCCCCTGACCAAGTAGCTGCTCGGCAAAGTTGTAAGCCGAGACCCCTCGGGCAGCCGCCCAAGATGAGCCCACCTTCCTTGTGGAATGGGCATTGACAGATTTTGGCTGTGGCAGGCCTGCCACAGTATGTGCAAGCTGAATTGTACTACAAATCCAACGAGCAATAGTCTGCTTAGAAGCAGGAGCACCCAGCTTGTTGGGTGCATATAGGATAAACAGCGAGTCAGATTTTCTGACTCCAGCCGTCCTGGAAACATATATTTTCAGGGCCCTGACAACGTCTAGCAACTTGGAGTCCTCCAAATCCTTAGTAGCCGCAGGCACCACAATAGACTGGTTCAGGTGAAACGCTGACACCACCTTAGGGAGAAACTGGGGACGAGTCCTCAATTCTGCCCTATCCATATGGAAAATCAAATAAGGGCTTTTACAAGACAAAGCCGCAATTCTGATACTCGCCTGGCAGAAGCCAAGGCCAATAACATAACCACCTTCCATGTGAGATATTTCAGATCCACGGTTTTTAGTGGTTCAAACCAAAGTGATTTTAAGAAAACTCAACACCACGTTGAGATCCCAAGGTGCCACAGGAGGCACAAACGGGGGGCTGACTATGCAGCACTCCTTTTATAAATGTCTGAACTTCAGGTACTGAAGCTAGTTCTTTTTTGAAAGAAAATCGACAGAGCCGAGATCTGTACCTTAATGGAACCCAATTTAAGGCCCATAGTCACTCCTGCTTGCAGGAAATGCAGAAATCGACCTAGTTGAAATTCCTCTGTTGGGGCCCTTTCGGCCTCACACCATGCAACATATTTTCGCCATATGCGGTGATAATGAGTTGCTGTAACCTCTTTCCTGGCTTTAGTAAGCGTAGGAATTACTTCCTCCGGAATACCCTTTTCCTTCAGGATCCGGCGTTCAACCGCCATGCCGTCAAACGCAGCCGCGGTAAGTCTTGGAACAGACAGGGCCCCTGCTGCCGCAGGTCCTGACTGAGTGGCAGAGGCCATGGGTCCTCTGATATAATTTCTTGAAGTTCTGGGTACCAAGCTCTTCTTGGCCATCCACGAGTATCGTTCTTACTCCTCGCCTTCTTATTATTCTCAGTACCTTTGGTATGAGAGGCAGAGGGGAGAACACCTAAACCGACTGGTACACCCACGGTGTTACCAGAGCGTCCATAGCTATCGCCTGAGGGTCCCTTGACCTGGAGCAATATCTTTTATAGCTTTTTGTTAAGGCGGGACGCCATCATGTCCACCTGTGGCCTTTCCCAATGGTGTACAATCCTATTGGAAGACTTCTGGAGGAAGTCCCTATTTTCCCGGGTGGAGGTCGTGTCTGTTGAGAAGATCTGCTTCCCAGTTGTCCACTCCGGGAATGAACACTGCTGACAGTGCTAACACATGATTTTCCGCCTATCGGAGAATCCTTGTGGCTTCTGCCATCGCCATCCTGCTTCTTGTGCCGCCCCGTTGATTACATGGGCGACTGCCGTGATGTTGTCTGATTGGATCAGTACCGGCTGGTTTTGAAGCAGAGGCCTTGCTGGCCTCAGGGCATTGTAAATGGCCCTCAGATCCAGAATATTTATGTGTAGGGAAATAACCTGACTTGACCAAAGTCCCTGGAAGTTTCTTCCCTATGTGACTGCCCCCCAGCCTCAAAGGCTGGAATCCATGGTCACTAGGACCTAGTCCTGTATGCCGAACCTGCGGCCCTCTTGAAGATGGGCACTCTGCAGCCACCACAGTAGAGATACCCTGGTCCTTGGAGACAGGGTTATCAGCCTATGCATCGGAAGATGCGATCCGGACCACTTGTCCAACAGGTCCCTCTGAAAAGTTCTTGTATGGAACCTGCCTAATGGGATTGCTTCGTAAGAAGCTACCATTTTTCCCAGGACTCGCGTGCAATGATGCACCGCTACCTATTTTGGTTTCAGGAGGTCTCTGACTAGAGATGACAACTCCTTGGCTTTCTCCTCCGGGAGAAACACTATTTCTGGTTTATGTCCAGAACCATCCCCAGGAACAGTAGACGTGTCATAGGAACCAGCTGTGACTTTGGACTGTTTAGAATCCACCTATGCTGTTGTAGCACTTTCCAAAATAGTGCTACCC
>NW_026969264.1:0-47846 GCF_028390025.1 Pseudophryne corroboree
AACAGGAGCTTCAACCGTTTTGTGGCATATGAGAAATTCCCTAAGCCCCGGACCTGTCGATTTTGGTCAAAAATGAAAATTTCAAAAGTGCCCCAATTTCTGCTTTAAACTTTAGGTACTATCCCAAAATGTATCACTGAGGTGACAGAAGTTGATTTCGGAGCATCATTTTTGAACAGGAGCTTCTACCGTTTTGTGGCATATGAGAAATTCCCTAAGCCCCGGACCTGTCGATTTTGGTCAAAAATGAAAATTTCAAAAGTGCCCCAATTTCTGCTTTAAACTTTAGGTACTATCCCAAAATGTATCACTGAGGTGACAGAAGTTGATTTCGGAGCATCATTTTTGAACAGGAGCTTCTACCGTTTTGTGGCATATGAGAAATTCCCTAAGCCCCGGACCTGTCGATTTTGGTCAAAAATGAAAATTTCAAAAGTGCCCCAATTTCTGCTTTAAACTTTAGGTACTATCCAAAATGTATCACTGAGGTGACAGAAGTTGATTTCGGAGCATCATTTTGAACAGGAGCTTCTAACCGTTTTGTGGCATATGAGAAATTCCCTAAGCCCCGGACCTGTCGATTTTGGTCAAAAATGGAAATTTCAAAAGTGCCCCAGTTTCTGCTTTAAACTTTAGGTACTATCCCAAAATGTATCACTGAGGTGACAGAAGTTGATTTCGGAGCATCATTTTGAACAGGAGCTTCAACCGTTTTGTGGCATATGAGAAATTCCCTAAGCCCCGGACCTGTCGATTTTGGTCAAAAATGAAAATTTCAAAAGTGCCCCAATTTCTGCTTTAAACTTTAGGTACTATCCCAAAATGTATCACTGAGATGACAGAAGTTGATTTCGGAGCATCATTTTTGAACAGGAGCTTCAACCGTTTTGTGGCATATGAGAAATTCCCTAAGCCCCGGACCTGTCGATTTTGGTCAAAAATGAAAATTTCAAAAGTGCCCCAATTTCTGCTTTAAACTTTAGGTACTATCCCAAAATGTATCACTGAGGTGACAGAAGTTGATTTCGGAGCATCATTTTTGAACAGGAGCTTCAACCGTTTTGTGGCATATGAGAAATTCCCTAAGCCCCGGACCTGTCGATTTTGGTCAAAAATGAAAATTTCAAAAGTGCCCCAATTTCTGCTTTAAACTTTAGGTACTATCCCAAAATGTATCACTGAGGTGACAGAAGTTGATTTCGGAGCATCATTTTTAAACATGAGCTTCAACCGTTTTGTGGCATATGAGAAATTCCCTAAGCCCCGGAACTGTCGATTTTGGTCAAAAATGAAAATTTCAAAAGTGCCCCAGTTTCTGCTTTAAACTTTAGGTACTATCCCAAAATGTATCACTGAGGTGACAGAAGTTGATTTCGGAGCATCATTTTGAACAGGAGCTTCAACCGTTTTGTGGCATATGAGAAATTCCCTAAGCCCCGGACCTGTCGATTTTGGTCAAAATGAAAATTTCAAAAGTGCCCCAATTTCTGCTTTAAACTTTAGGTACTATCCCAAAATGTATCACTGAGGTGACAGAAGTTGATTTCGGAGCATCATTTTTGAACAGGAGCTTCTACCATTTTGTGGCATATGAGAAATTCCCTAAGCCCCGGACCTGTCGATTTTGGTCAAAAATGAAAATTTCAAAAGTGCCCCAATTTCTGCTTTAAACTTTAGGTACTATCCCAAAATGTATCACTGAGGTGACAGAAGTTGATTTCGGAGCATCATTTTTGAACAGGAGCTTCAACCGTTTTGTGGCATATGAGAAATTCCCTAAGCCCCGGACCTGTCGATTTTGGTCAAAAATGAAAATTTCAAAAGTGCCCCAATTTCTGCTTTAAACTTTAGGTACTATCCCAAAATGTATCACTGAGGTGACAGAAGTTGATTTCGGAGCATCATTTTTGAACAGGAGCTTCTACCGTTTTGTGGCATATGAGAAATTCCCTAAGCCCCGGACCTGTCGATTTTGGTCAAAAATGAAAATTTCAAAAGTGCCCCAATTTCTGCTTTAAACTTTAGGTACTATCCCAAAATGTATCACTGAGGTGACAGAAGTTGATTTCGGAGCATCATTTTTGAACAGGAGCTTCAACCGTTTTGTGGCATATGAGAAATTCCCTAAGCCCCGGACCTGTCGATTTTGGTCAAAAATGAAAATTTCAAAGTGCCCCAATTTCTGCTTTAAACTTTAGGTACTATCCCAAAATGTATCACTGAGGTGACAGAAGTTGATTTCGGAGCATCATTTTTGAACAGGAGCTTCTACCTTTTTGTGGCATATGAGAAATTCCCTAAGCCCGGACCTGTCGATTTTGGTCAAAAATGAAAATTTCAAAAGTGCCCCAATTTCTGCTTTAAACTTTAGGTACTATCCCAAAATGTATCACTGAGGTGACAGAAGTTGATTTCGGAGCATCATTTTTGAACAGGAGCTTCTACCGTTTTGTGGCATATGAGAAATTCCCTAAGCCCCGGACCTGTCGATTTTGGTCAAAAATGAAAATTTCAAAAGTGCCCCAATTTCTGCTTTAAACTTTAGGTACTATCCCAAAATGTATCACTGAGGTGACAGAAGTTGATTTCGGAGCATCATTTTTGAACAGGAGCTTCTACCGTTTTGTGGCATATGAGAAATTCCCTAAGCCCCGGACCTGTCGATTTTGGTCAAAAATGAAAATTTCAAAAGTGCCCCAATTTCTGCTTTAAACTTTAGGTACTATCCCAAAATGTATCACTGAGGTGACAGAAGTTGATTTCGGAGCATCAATTTTGAACAGGAGCTTTAACCGTTTTGTGGCATATGAGAAATTCCCTAAGCCCCGGACCTGTCGATTTTGGTCAAAAATGGAAAATTTCAAAAGTGCCCCAATTTCTGCTTTAAACTTTAGGTACTATCCCAAAATGTATCACTGAGGTGACAGAAGTTGATTTCGGAGCATCATTTTTGAACAGGAGCTTCAACCGTTTTGTGGCATATGAGAAATTCCCTAAGCCCCGGACCTGTCGATTTTGGTCAAAAATGAAAATTTCAAAAGTGCCCCAATTTCTGCTTTAAACTTTAGGTACTATCCCAAAATGTATCACTGAGGTGACAGAAGTTGATTTCGGAGCATCATTTTTGAACAGGAGCTTCAACCGTTTTGTGGCATATGAGAAATTCCCTAAGCCCCGGACCTGTCGATTTTGGTCAAAAATGAAAATTTCAAAAGTGCCCCAATTTCTGCTTTAAACTTTAGGTACTATCCAAAATGTATCACTGAGGTGACAGAAGTTGATTTCGGAGCATCATTTTTGAACAGGAGCTTCAACCGTTTTGTGGCATATGAGAAATTCCCTAAGCCCCGGACCTGTCGATTTTGGTCAAAAATGAAAATTTCAAAAGTGCCCCAATTTCTGCTTTAAACTTTAGGTACTATCCCAAAATGTATCACTGAGGTGACAGAAGTTGATTTCGGAGCATCATTTTTAACAGGAGCTTCAACCGTTTTGTGGCATATGAGAAATTCCCTAAGCCCCGGACCTGTCGATTTTGGTCAAAAATGAAAATTTCAAAAGTGCCCCAGTTTCTGCTTTAAACTTTAGGTACTATCCCAAAATGTATCACTGAGGTGACAGAAGTTGATTTCGGAGCATCATTTTTGAACAGGAGCTTCAACCGTTTTGTGGCATATGAGAAATTCCCTAAGCCCCGGACCTGTCGATTTTGGTCAAAAATGAAAATTTCAAAAGTGCCCCAATTTCTGCTTTAAACTTTAGGTACTATCCCAAAATGTATCACTGAGGTGACAGAAGTTGATTTCGGAGCATCATTTTTGAACAGGAGCTTCTACCGTTTTGTGGCATATGAGAAATTCCCTAAGCCCCGGACCTGTCGATTTTGGTCAAAAATGAAAATTTCAAAAGTGCCCCAATTTCTGCTTTAAACTTTAGGTACTATCCCAAAATGTATCACTGAGGTGACAGAAGTTGATTTCGGAGCATCATTTTTGAACAGGAGCTTCAACCGTTTTGTGGCATATGAGAAATTCCCTAAGCCCCGGACCTGTCGATTTTGGTCAAAAATGAAAATTTCAAAAGTGCCCCAATTTCTGCTTTAAACTTTAGGTACTATCCCAAAATGTATCACTGAGGTGACAGAAGTTGATTTCGGAGCATCATTTTTGAACAGGAGCTTCTACCGTTTTGTGGCATATGAGAAATTCCCTAAGCCCCGGACCTGTCGATTTTGGTCAAAAATGAAAATTTCAAAAGTGCCCCAATTTCTGCTTTAAACTTTAGGTACTATCCCAAAATGTATCACTGAGGTGACAGAAGTTGATTTCGGAGCATCATTTTTGAACAGGAGCTTCAACCGTTTTGTGGCATATGAGAAATTCCCTAAGCCCCGGACCTGTCGATTTTGGTCAAAAATGAAAATTTCAAAAGTGCCCCAATTTCTGCTTTAAACTTTAGGTACTATCCCAAAATGTATCACTGAGGTGACAGAAGTTGATTTCGGAGCATCATTTTTGAACAGGAGCTTCTACCGTTTTGTGGCATATGAGAAATTCCCTAAGCCCCGGACCTGTCGATTTTGGTCAAAAATGAAAATTTCAAAAGTGCCCCAATTTCTGCTTTAAACTTTAGGTACTATCCCAAAATGTATCACTGAGGTGACAGAAGTTGATTTCGGAGCATCATTTTTGAACAGGAGCTTCAACCGTTTGTGGCATATGAGAAATTCCCTAAGCCCCGGACCTGTCGATTTTGGTCAAAAATGAAAATTTCAAAAGTGCCCCAATTTCTGCTTTAAACTTTAGGTACTATCCCAAAATGTATCACTGAGGTGACAGAAGTTGATTTCGGAGCATCATTTTTGAACAGGAGCTTCTACCGTTTTGTGGCATATGAGAAATTCCCTAAGCCCCGGACCTGTCGATTTTGGTCAAAAATGAAAATTTCAAAAGTGCCCCAATTTCTGCTTTAAACTTTAGGTACTATCCCAAAATGTATCACTGAGGTGACAGAAGTTGATTTCGGAGCATCATTTTTGAACAGGAGCTTCTACCGTTTTGTGGCATATGAGAAATTCCCTAAGCCCCGGACCTGTCGATTTTGGTCAAAAATGAAAATTTCAAAAGTGCCCCAATTTCTGCTTTAAACTTTAGGTACTATCCCAAAATGTATCACTGAGGTGACAGAAGTTGATTTCGGAGCATCATTTTTGAACAGGAGCTTCAACCGTTTTGTGGCATATGAGAAATTCCCTAAGCCCCGGACCTGTCGATTTTGGTCAAAAATGAAAATTTCAAAAGTGCCCCAATTTCTGCTTTAAACTTTAGGTACTATCCCAAAATGTATCACTGAGGTGACAGAAGTTGATTTCGGAGCATCATTTTTGAACAGGAGCTTCAACCGTTTTGTGGCATATGAGAAATTCCCTAAGCCCCGGACCTGTCGATTTTGGTCAAAAATGAAAATTTCAAAAGTGCCCCAATTTCTGCTTTAAACTTTAGGTACTATCCCAAAATGTATCACTGAGGTGACAGAAGTTGATTTCGGAGCATCATTTTTGAACAGGAGCTTCTACCGTTTTGTGGCATATGAGAAATTCCCTAAGCCCCGGACCTGTCGATTTTGGTCAAAAATGAAAATTTCAAAAGTGCCCCAATTTCTGCTTTAAACTTTAGGTACTATCCCAAAATGTATCACTGAGGTGACAGAAGTTGATTTCGGAGCATCATTTTTGAACAGGAGCTTCTACCGTTTTGTGGCATATGAGAAATTCCCTAAGCACCGGACCTGTCGATTTTGGTCAAAAATGAAAATTTCAAAAGTGCCCCAATTTCTGCTTTAAACTTAGGTACTATCCCAAAATGTATCACTGAGGTGACAGAAGTTGATTTCGGAGCATCATTTTTGAACAGGAGCTTCTACCGTTTTGTGGCATATGAGAAATTCCCTAAGCCCCGGACCTGTCGATTTTGGTCAAAAATGAAAATTTCAAAAGTGCCCCAATTTCTGCTTTAAACTTTAGGTACTATCCCAAAATGTATCACTGAGGTGACAGAAGTTGATTTCGGAGCATCATTTTTGAACAGGAGCTTCAACCGTTTTGTGGCATATGAGAAATTCCCTAAGCCCCGGACCTGTGATTTTGGTCAAAAATGAAAATTTCAAAAGTGCCCCAATTTCTGCTTTAAACTTTAGGTACTATCCCAAAATGTATCACTGAGGTGACAGAAGTTGATTTCGGAGCATCATTTTTGAACAGGAGCTTCAACCGTTTTGTGGCATATGAGAAATTCCCTAAGCCCCGGACCTGCGATTTTGGTCAAAAATGAAAATTTCAAAAGTGCCCCAATTTCTGCTTTAAACTTTAGGTACTATCCCAAAATGTATCACTGAGGTGACAGAAGTTGATTTCGGAGCATCATTTTTGAACAGGAGCTTCTACCGTTTTGTGGCATATGAGAAATTCCCTAAGCCCCGGACCTGTCGATTTTGGTCAAAAATGAAAATTTCAAAAGTGCCCCAATTTCTGCTTTAAACTTTAGGTACTATCCCAAAATGTATCACTGAGGTGACAGAAGTTGATTTCGGAGCATCATTTTTGAACAGGAGCTTCTACCGTTTTGTGGCATATGAGAAATTCCCTAAGCACCGGACCTGTCGATTTTGGTCAAAAATGAAAATTTCAAAAGTGCCCCAATTTCTGCTTTAAACTAGGTACTATCCCAAAATGTATCACTGAGGTGACAGAAGTTGATTTCGGAGCATCATTTTTGAACAGGAGCTTCAACCGTTTTGTGGCATATGAGAAATTCCCTAAGCCCCGGACCTGTCGATTTTGGTCAAAAATGAAAATTTCAAAAGTGCCCCATTTTCTGCTTTAAACTTTAGGTACTATCCCAAAATGTATCACTGAGGTGACAGAAGTTGATTTCGGAGCATCATTTTTGAACAGGAGCTTCAACCGTTTTGTGGCATATGAGAAATTCCCTAAGCCCCGGACCTGTCGATTTTGGTCAAAAATGAAAATTTCAAAAGTGCCCCAATTTCTGCTTTAAACTTTAGGTACTATCCCAAAATGTATCACTGAGGTGACAGAAGTTGATTTCGGAGCATCATTTTTGAACAGGAGCTTCAACCGTTTTGTGGCATATGAGAAATTCCCTAAGCCCCGGACCTGTCGATTTTGGTCAAAAATGAAAATTTCAAAAGTGCCCCAATTTCTGCTTTAAACTTTAGGTACTATCCCAAAATGTATCACTGAGGTGACAGAAGTTGATTTCGGAGCATCATTTTTGAACAGGAGCTTCTACCTTTTTGTGGCATATGAGAAATTCCCTAAGCACCGGACCTGTCGATTTTGGTCAAAAATGAAAATTTCAAAAGTGCCCCAATTTCTGCTTTAAACTTTAGGTACTATCCCAAAATGTATCACTGAGGTGACAGAGGTTGATTTCGGAGCATCATTTTTGAACAGGAGCTTCAACCGTTTTGTGGCATATGAGAAATTCCCTAAGCCCCGGACCTGTCGATTTTGGTCAAAAATGAAAATTTCAAAAGTGCCCCAATTTCTGCTTTAAACTTTAGGTACTATCCCAAAATGTATCACTGAGGTGACAGAAGTTGATTTCGGAGCATCATTTTTGAACAGGAGCTTCTACCGTTTTGTGGCATATGAGAAATTCCCTAAGCCCCGGACCTGTCGATTTTGGTCAAAAATGAAAATTTCAAAAGTGCCCCAATTTCTGCTTTAAACTTTAGGTACTATCCCAAAATGTATCACTGAGGTGACAGAAGTTGATTTCGGAGCATCATTTTTGAACAGGAGCTTCAACCGTTTTGTGGCATATGAGAAATTCCCTAAGCCCCGGACCTGTCGATTTTGGTCAAAAATGAAAATTTCAAAAGTGCCCCAATTTCTGCTTTAAACTTTAGGTACTATCCCAAAATGTATCACTGAGGTGACAGAAGTTGATTTCGGAGCATCATTTTTGAACAGGAGCTTCAACCGTTTTGTGGCATATGAGAAATTCCCTAAGCCCCGGACCTGCCGATTTTGGTCAAAAATGAAAATTTCAAAAGTGCCCCAATTTCTGCTTTAAACTTTAGGTACTATCCCAAAATGTATCACTGAGGTGACAGAAGTTGATTTCGGAGCATCATTTTTGAACAGGAGCTTCTACCGTTTTGTGGCATATGAGAAATTCCCTAAGCCCCGGACCTGTCGATTTTGGTCAAAAATGAAAATTTCAAAAGTGCCCCAATTTCTGCTTTAAACTTTAGGTACTATCCCAAAATGTATCACTGAGGTGACAGAAGTTGATTTCGGAGCATCATTTTTGAACAGGAGCTTCTACCGTTTTGTGGCATATGAGAAATTCCCTAAGCACCGGACCTGTCGATTTTGGTCAAAAATGAAAATTTCAAAAGTGCCCCAATTTCTGCTTTAAACTAGGTACTATCCCAAAATGTATCACTGAGGTGACAGAAGTTGATTTCGGAGCATCATTTTTGAACAGGAGCTTCAACCGTTTTGTGGCATATGAGAAATTCCCTAAGCCCCGGACCTGCCGATTTTGGTCAAAAATGAAAAGTGCCCCAATTTCTGCTTTAAACTTTAGGTACTATCCCAAAATGTATCACTGAGGTGACAGAAGTTGATTTCGGAGCATCATTTTTGAACAGGAGCTTCTACCGTTTTGTGGCATATGAGAAATTCCCTAAGCCCCGGACCTGTCGATTTTGGTCAAAAATGAAAATTTCAAAAGTGCCCCAATTTCTGCTTTAAACTTTAGGTACTATCCCAAAATGTATCACTGAGGTGACAGAAGTTGATTTCGGAGCATCATTTTTGAACAGGAGCTTCTACCGTTTTGTGGCATATGAGAAATTCCCTAAGCACCGGACCTGTTGATTTTGGTCAAAAATGAAAATTTCAAAAGTGCCCCAATTTCTGCTTTAAACTAGGTACTATCCCAAAATGTATCACTGAGGTGACAGAAGTTGATTTCGGAGCATCATTTTTGAACAGGAGCTTCAACCGTTTTGTGGCATATGAGAAATTCCCTAAGCCCCGGACCTGCCGATTTTGGTCAAAAATGAAAATTTCAAAAGTGCCCCAATTTCTGCTTTAAACTTTAGGTACTATCCCAAAATGTATCACTGAGGTGACAGAAGTTGATTTCGGAGCATCATTTTTGAACAGGAGCTTCTACCGTTTTGTGGCATATGAGAAATTCCCTAAGCCCCGGACCTGTCGATTTTGGTCAAAAATGAAAATTTCAAAAGTGCCCCAATTTCTGCTTTAAACTAGGTACTATCCCAAAATGTATCACTGAGGTGACAGAAGTTGATTTCGGAGCATCATTTTTGAACAGGAGCTTCAACCGTTTTGTGGCATATGAGAAATTCCCTAAGCCCCGGACCTGTCGATTTTGGTCAAAAATGAAAATTTCAAAAGTGCCCCAGTTTCTGCTTTAAACTTTAGGTACTATCCCAAAATGTATCACTGAGGTGACAGAAGTTGATTTCGGAGCATCATTTTTGAACAGGAGCTTCTACCGTTTTGTGGCATATGAGAAATTCCCTAAGCCCCGGACCTGTCGATTTTGGTCAAAAATGAAAATTTCAAAAGTGCCCCAATTTCTGCTTTAAACTTTAGGTACTATCCCAAAAAGTATCACTGAGGTGACAGAAGTTGATTTCGGAGCATCATTTTTGAACAGGAGCTTCAACCGTTTTGTGGCATATGAGAAATTCCCTAAGCCCCGGACCTGTCGATTTTGGTCAAAAATGAAAATTTCAAAAGTGCCCCAATTTCTGCTTTAAACTTTAGGTACTATCCCAAAATGTATCACTGAGGTGACAGAAGTTGATTTCGGAGCATCATTTTTGAACAGGAGCTTCAACCGTTTTGTGGCATATGAGAAATTCCCTAAGCCCCGGACCTGTCGATTTTGGTCAAAAATGAAAATTTCAAAAGTGCCCCAATTTCTGCTTTAAACTTTAGGTACTATCCCAAAATGTATCACTGAGGTGACAGAAGTTGATTTCGGAGCATCATTTTTGAACAGGAGCTTCTACCTTTTTGTGGCATATGAGAAATTCCCTAAGCACCGGACCTGTCGATTTTGGTCAAAAATGAAAATTTCAAAAGTGCCCCAATTTCTGCTTTAAACTTTAGGTACTATCCCAAAATGTATCACTGAGGTGACAGAGGTTGATTTCGGAGCATCATTTTTGAACAGGAGCTTCAACCGTTTTGTGGCATATGAGAAATTCCCTAAGCCCCGGACCTGTCGATTTTGGTCAAAAATGAAAATTTCAAAAGTGCCCCAATTTCTGCTTTAAACTTTAGGTACTATCCCAAAATGTATCACTGAGGTGACAGAAGTTGATTTCGGAGCATCATTTTTGAACAGGAGCTTCTACCGTTTTGTGGCATATGAGAAATTCCCTAAGCCCCGGACCTGTCGATTTTGGTCAAAAATGAAAATTTCAAAAGTGCCCCAATTTCTGCTTTAAACTTTAGGTACTATCCCAAAATGTATCACTGAGGTGACAGAAGTTGATTTCGGAGCATCATTTTTGAACAGGAGCTTCTACCGTTTTGTGGCATATGAGAAATTCCCTAAGCCCCGGACCTGTCGATTTTGGTCAAAAATGAAAATTTCAAAAGTGCCCCAATTTCTGCTTTAAACTTTAGGTACTATCCCAAAATGTATCACTGAGGTGACAGAAGTTGATTTCGGAGCATCATTTTTGAACAGGAGCTTCAACCGTTTTGTGGCATATGAGAAATTCCCTAAGCCCCGGACCTGTTGATTTTGGTCAAAAATGAAAATTTCAAAAGTGCCCCAATTTCTGCTTTAAACTTTAGGTACTATCCCAAAATGTATCACTGAGGTGACAGAAGTTGATTTCGGAGCATCATTTTTGAACAGGAGCTTCAACCGTTTTGTGGCATATGAGAAATTCCCTAAGCCCCGGACCTGCCGATTTTGGTCAAAAATGAAAATTTCAAAAGTGCCCCAATTTCTGCTTTAAACTTTAGGTACTATCCCAAAATGTATCACTGAGGTGACAGAAGTTGATTTCGGAGCATCATTTTTGAACAGGAGCTTCTACCGTTTTGTGGCATATGAGAAATTCCCTAAGCCCCGGACCTGTCGATTTTGGTCAAAAATGAAAATTTCAAAAGTGCCCCAATTTCTGCTTTAAACTTTAGGTACTATCCCAAAATGTATCACTGAGGTGACAGAAGTTGATTTCGGAGCATCATTTTTGAACAGGAGCTTCTACCGTTTTGTGGCATATGAGAAATTCCCTAAGCACCGGACCTGTCGATTTTGGTCAAAAATGAAAATTTCAAAAGTGCCCCAATTTCTGCTTTAAACTAGGTACTATCCCAAAATGTATCACTGAGGTGACAGAAGTTGATTTCGGAGCATCATTTTTGAACAGGAGCTTCAACCGTTTTGTGGCATATGAGAAATTCCCTAAGCCCCGGACCTGTCGATTTTGGTCAAAAATGAAAATTTCAAAAGTGCCCCAGTTTCTGCTTTAAACTTTAGGTACTATCCCAAAATGTATCACTGAGGTGACAGAAGTTGATTTCGGAGCATCATTTTTGAACAGGAGCTTCAACCGTTTTGTGGCATATGAGAAATTCCCTAAGCCCCGGACCTGTCGATTTTGGTCAAAAATGAAAATTTCAAAAGTGCCCCAATTTCTGCTTTAAACTTTAGGTACTATCCCAAAAAGTATCACTGAGGTGACAGAAGTTGATTTCGGAGCATCATTTTTGAACAGGAGCTTCTACCGTTTTGTGGCATATGAGAAATTCCCTAAGCCCCGGACCTGTCGATTTTGGTCAAAAATGAAAATTTCAAAAGTGCCCCAATTTCTGCTTTAAACTTTAGGTACTATCCCAAAATGTATCACTGAGGTGACAGAAGTTGATTTCGGAGCATCATTTTTGAACAGGAGCTTCTACCGTTTTGTGGCATATGAGAAATTCCCTAAGCCCCGGACCTGTCGATTTTGGTCAAAAATGAAAATTTCAAAAGTGCCCCAATTTCTGCTTTAAACTTTAGGTACTATCCCAAAATGTATCACTGAGGTGACAGAAGTTGATTTCGGAGCATCATTTTTGAACAGGAGCTTCTACCGTTTTGTGGCATATGAGAAATTCCCTAAGCCCCGGACCTGTCGATTTTGGTCAAAAATGAAAATTTCAAAAGTGCCCCAATTTCTGCTTTAAACTTTAGGTACTATCCCAAAATGTATCACTGAGGTGACAGAAATTGATTTCGGAGCATCATTTTTGAACAGGAGCTTCTACCGTTTTGTGGCATTTGAGAAATTCCCTAAGCCCCGGACCTGTCGATTTTGGTCAAAAATGAAAATTTCAAAAGTGCCCCAATTTCTGCTTTAAACTTTAGGTACTATCCCAAAATGTATCACTGAGGTGACAGAAGTTGATTTCGGAGCATCATTTTTGAACAGGAGCTTCAACCGTTTTGTGGCATATGAGAAATTCCCTAAGCCCCGGACCTGTCGATTTTGGTCAAAAATGAAAATTTCAAAAGTGCCCCAATTTCTGCTTTAAACTTTAGGTACTATCCCAAAATGTATCACTGAGGTGACAGAAGTTGATTTCGGAGCATCATTTTTGAACAGGAGCTTCAACCGTTTTGTGGCATATGAGAAATTCCCTAAGCCCCGGACCTGTCGATTTTGGTCAAAAATGAAAATTTCAAAAGTGCCCCAGTTTCTGCTTTAAACTTTAGGTACTATCCCAAAATGTATCACTGAGGTGACAGAAGTTGATTTCGGAGCATCATTTTTGAACAGGAGCTTCAACCGTTTTGTGGCATATGAGAAATTCCCTAAGCCCTGGACCTGTCGATTTTGGTCAAAAATGAAAATTTCAAAAGTGCCCCAATTTCTGCTTTAAACTTTAGGTACTATCCCAAAATGTATCACTGAGGTGACAGAAGTTGATTTCGGAGCATCATTTTTGAACAGGAGCTTCAACCGTTTTGTGGCATATGAGAAATTCCCTAAGCCCCGGACCTGTCGATTTTGGTCAAAAATGAAAATTTCAAAAGTGCCCCAATTTCTGCTTTAAACTTTAGGTACTATCCCAAAATGTATCACTGAGGTGACAGAAGTTGATTTCGGAGCATCATTTTTGAACAGGAGCTTCAACCGTTTTGTGGCATATGAGAAATTCCCTAAGCCCCGGACCTGTCGATTTTGGTCAAAAATGAAAATTTCAAAAGTGCCCCAGTTTCTGCTTTAAACTTTAGGTACTATCCCAAAATGTATCACTGAGGTGACAGAAGTTGATTTCGGAGCATCATTTTTGAACAGGAGCTTCAACCGTTTTGTGGCATATGAGAAATTCCCTAAGCCCCGGACCTGTCGATTTTGGTCAAAAATGAAAATTTCAAAAGTGCCCCAATTTCTGCTTTAAACTTTAGGTACTATCCCAAAATGTATCACTGAGGTGACAGAAGTTGATTTCGGAGCATCATTTTTGAACAGGAGCTTCTACCGTTTTGTGGCATATGAGAAATTCCCTAAGCCCCGGACATGTCGATTTTGGTCAAAAATGAAAATTTCAAAAGTGCCCCAATTTCTGCTTTAAACTTTAGGTACTATCCCAAAATGTATCACTGAGGTGACAGAAATTGATTTCGGAGCATCATTTTTGAACAGGAGCTTCAACCGTTTTGTGGCATATGAGAAATTCCCTAAGCCCCGGACCTGTCGATTTTGGTCAAAAATGAAAATTTCAAAAGTGCCCCAATTTCTGCTTTAAACTTTAGGTACTATCCCAAAATGTATCACTGAGGTGACAGAAGTTGATTTCGGAGCATCATTTTTGAACAGGAGCTTCTACCTTTTTGTGGCATATGAGAAATTCCCTAAGCATCGGACCTGTCGATTTTGGTCAAAAATGAAAATTTCAAAAGTGCCCCAATTTCTGCTTTAAACTTTAGGTACTATCCCAAAATGTATCACTGAGGTGACAGAAGTTGATTTCGGAGCATCATTTTTGAACAGGAGCTTCAACCGTTTTGTGGCATATGAGAAATTCCCTAAGCCCCGGACCTGTCGATTTTGGTCAAAAATGAAAATTTCAAAAGTGCCACAATTTCTGCTTTAAACTTTATGTACTATCCCAAAATGTATCACTGAGGTGACAGAAGTTGATTTCGGAGCATCATTTTTGAACAGGAGCTTCAACCGTTTTGTGGCATATGAGAAATTCCCTAAGCCCCGGACCTGTCGATTTTGGTCAAAAATGAAAATTTCAAAAGTGCCCCAGTTTCTGCTTTAAACTTTAGGTACTATCCCAAAATGTATCACTGAGGTGACAGAAGTTGATTTCGGAGCATCATTTTTGAACAGGAGCTTCAACCGTTTTGTGGCATATGAGAAATTCCCTAAGCCCTGGACCTGTCGATTTTGGTCAAAAATGAAAATTTCAAAAGTGCCCCAATTTCTGCTTTAAACTTTAGGTACTATCCCAAAATGTATCACTGAGGTGACAGAAGTTGATTTCGGAGCATCATTTTTGAACAGGAGCTTCAACCGTTTTGTGGCATATGAGAAATTCCCTAAGCCCCGGACCTGTCGATTTTGGTCAAAAATGAAAATTTCAAAAGTGCCCCAATTTCTGCTTTAAACTTTAGGTACTATCCCAAAATGTATCACTGAGGTGACAGAAGTTGATTTCGGAGCATCATTTTTGAACAGGAGCTTCAACCGTTTTGTGGCATATGAGAAATTCCCTAAGCCCCGGACCTGTCGATTTTGGTCAAAAATGAAAATTTCAAAAGTGCCCCAGTTTCTGCTTTAAACTTTAGGTACTATCCCAAAATGTATCACTGAGGTGACAGAAGTTGATTTCGGAGCATCATTTTTGAACAGGAGCTTCAACCGTTTTGTGGCATATGAGAAATTCCCTAAGCCCCGGACCTGTCGATTTTGGTCAAAAATGAAAATTTCAAAAGTGCCCCAATTTCTGCTTTAAACTTTAGGTACTATCCCAAAATGTATCACTGAGGTGACAGAAGTTGATTTCGGAGCATCATTTTTGAACAGGAGCTTCAACCGTTTTGTGGCATATGAGAAATTCCCTAAGCCCCGGACCTGTCGATTTTGGTCAAAAATGAAAATTTCAAAAGTGCCCCAATTTCTGCTTTAAACTTTAGGTACTATCCCAAAATGTATCACTGAGGTGACAGAAGTTGATTTCGGAGCATCATTTTTGAACAGGAGCTTCAACCGTTTTGTGGCATATGAGAAATTCCCTAAGCCCAGGACCTGCCGATTTTGGTCAAAAATGAAAATTTCAAAAGTGCCCCAATTTCTGCTTTAAACTTTAGGTACTATCCCAAAATGTATCACTGAGGTGACAGAAGTTGATTTCGGAGCATCATTTTTGAACAGGAGCTTCAACCGTTTTGTGGCATATGAGAAATTCCCTAAGCCCCAGACCTGTCGATTTTGGTCAAAAATGAAAATTTCAAAAGTGCCCCAGTTTCTGCTTTAAACTTTAGGTACTATCCCAAAATGTATCACTGAGGTGACAGAAGTTGATTTCGGAGCATCATTTTTGAACAGGAGCTTCAACCGTTTTGTGGCATATGAGAAATTCCCTAAGCCCCAGACCTGTCGATTTTGGTCAAAAATGAAAATTTCAAAAGTGCCCCAGTTTCTGCTTTAAACTTTAGGTACTATCCCAAAATGTATCACTGAGGTGACAGAAGTTGATTTTGGAGCATCATTTTTTAAAAGGAGCGTCAACCGTTTTGTGGCATATGAGAAATTCCCTAAGCCCCGGACCTGTCGATTTTGGTCAAAAATGAAAATTTCAAAAGTGCCCCAGTTTCTGCTTTAAACTTTAGGTACTATCCCAAAATGTATCACTGAGATGACAGAAGTTGATTTCGGAGCATCATTTTTGAACAGGAGCTTCAACCGTTTTGTGGCATATGAGAAATTCCCTAAGCCCCGGACCTGTCGATTTTGGTCAAAAATGAAAATTTCAAAAGTGCCCCAATTTCTGCTTTAAACTTTAGGTACTATCCCAAAATGTATCACTGAGGTGACAGAAGTTGATTTCGGAACATCATTTTTGAACAGGAGCTTCAACCGTTTTGTGGCATATGAGAAATTCCCTAAGCCCCGGACCTGTCGATTTTGGTCAAAAATGAAAATTTCAAAAGTGCACCAATTTCTGCTTTAAACTTTAGGTACTATCCCAAAATGTATCACTGAGGTGACAGAAGTTGATTTCGGAGCATCATTTTTGAACAGGAGCTTCAACCGTTTTGTGGCATATGAGAAATTCCCTAAGCCCCGGACCTGCCGATTTTGGTCAAAAATGAAAATTTCAAAAGTGCCCCAATTTCTGCTTTAAACTTTAGGTACTATCCCAAAATGTATCACTGAGGTGACAGAAGTTGATTTCGGAGCATCATTTTTGAACAGGAGCTTCTACCGTTTTGTGGCATATGAGAAATTCCCTAAGCCCCGGACCTGTCGATTTTGGTCAAAAATGAAAATTTCAAAAGTGCCCCAATTTCTGCTTTAAACTTTAGGTACTATCCCAAAATGTATCACTGAGGTGACAGAAGTTGATTTCGGAGCATCATTTTTGAACAGGAGCTTCTACCGTTTTGTGGCATATGAGAAATTCCCTAAGCACCGGACCTGTCGATTTTGGTCAAAAATGAAAATTTCAAAAGTGTACCAATTTCTGCTTTAAACTTTAGGTACTATCCCAAAATGTATCTCTGAGGTGACAGAAGTTGATTTTGGAGCATCATTTTTTAAAAGGAGCTTCAGCTTCAACCGTTTTGTGGCATATGAGAAATTCCCTAAGCCCCGGACCTGTCGATTTTGGTCAAAAATGAAAATTTCAAAAGTGCCCCAGTTTCTGCTTTAAACTTTAGGTACTATCCCAAAATGTATCACTGAGATGACAGAAGTTGATTTCGGAGCATCATTTTTGAACAGGAGCTTCAACCGTTTTGTGGCATATGAGAAATTCCCTAAGCCCCGGACCTGTCGATTTTGGTCAAAAATGAAAATTTCAAAAGTGCCCAAATTTCTGCTTTAAACTTTAGGTACTATCCCAAAATGTATCACTGAGGTGACAGAAGTTGATTTCGGAACATCATTTTTGAACAGGAGCTTCAACCGTTTTGTGGCATATGAGAAATTCCCTAAGCCCCGGACCTGTCGATTTTGGTCAAAAATGAAAATTTCAAAAGTGCCCCAATTTCTGCTTTAAACTTTAGGTACTATCCCAAAATGTATCACTGAGGTGACAGAAGTTGATTTCGGAGCATCATTTTTGAACAGGAGCTTCAACCGTTTTGTGGCATATGAGAAATTCCCTAAGCCCCGGACCTGCCGATTTTGGTCAAAAATGAAAATTTCAAAAGTGCCCCAATTTCTGCTTTAAACTTTAGGTACTATCCCAAAATGTATCACTGAGGTGACAGAAGTTGATTTCGGAGCATCATTTTTGAACAGGAGCTTCTACCGTTTTGTGGCATATGAGAAATTCCCTAAGCCCCGGACCTGTCGATTTTGGTCAAAAATGAAAATTTCAAAAGTGCCCCAATTTCTGCTTTAAACTTTAGGTACTATCCCAAAATGTATCACTGAGGTGACAGAAGTTGATTTCGGAGCATCATTTTTGAACAGGAGCTTCTACCGTTTTGTGGCTTATGAGAAATTCCCTAAGCACCGGACCTGTCGATTTTGGTCAAAAATGAAAATTTCAAAAGTGCCCCAATTTCTGCTTTAAACTTTAGGTACTATCCCAAAATGTATCACTGAGGTGACAGAAGTTGATTTCGGAGCATCATTTTTGAACAGGAGCTTCAACCGTTTTGTGGCATATGAGAAATTCCCTAAGCCCCGGACCTGTCGATTTTGGTCAAAAATGAAAATTTCAAAAGTGCCCCAGTTTCTGCTTTAAACTTTAGGTACTATCCCAAAATGTATCACTGAGGTGACAGAAGTTGATTTCGGAGCATCATTTTTGAACAGGAGCTTCAACCGTTTTGTGGCATATGAGAAATTCCCTAAGCCCCGGACCTGTCGATTTTGGTCAAAAATGAAAATTTCAAAAGTGCCCCAATTTCTGCTTTAAACTTTAGGTACTATCCCAAAAAGTATCACTGAGGTGACAGAAGTTGATTTCGGAGCATCATTTTTGAACAGGAGCTTCTACCGTTTTGTGGCATATGAGAAATTCCCTAAGCCCCGGACCTGTCGATTTTGGTCAAAAATGAAAATTTCAAAAGTGCCCCAATTTCTGCTTTAAACTTTAGGTACTATCCCAAAATGTATCACTGAGGTGACAGAAGTTGATTTCGGAGCATCATTTTTGAACAGGAGCTTCTACCGTTTTGTGGCATATGAGAAATTCCCTAAGCCCCGGACATGTCGATTTTGGTCAAAAATGAAAATTTCAAAAGTGCCCCAATTTCTGCTTTAAACTTTAGGTACTATCCAAATGTATCACTGAGGTGACAGAAATTGATTTCGGAGCATCATTTTTGAACAGGAGCTTCAACCGTTTTGTGGCATATGAGAAATTCCCTAAGCCCCGGACCTGTCGATTTTGGTCAAAAATGAAAATTTCAAAAGTGCCCAAATTTCTGCTTTAAACTTTAGGTACTATCCCAAAATGTATCACTGAGGTGACAGAAGTTGATTTCGGAACATCATTTTTGAACAGGAGCTTCAACCGTTTTGTGGCATATGAGAAATTCCCTAAGCCCCGGACCTGTCGATTTTGGTCAAAAATGAAAATTTCAAAAGTGCCCCAATTTCTGCTTTAAACTTTAGGTACTATCCCAAAATGTATCACTGAGGTGACAGAAGTTGATTTCGGAGCATCATTTTTGAACAGGAGCTTCAACCGTTTTGTGGCATATGAGAAATTCCCTAAGCCCCGGACCTGCCGATTTTGGTCAAAAATGAAAATTTCAAAAGTGCCCCAATTTCTGCTTTAAACTTTAGGTACTATCCCAAAATGTATCACTGAGGTGACAGAAGTTGATTTCGGAGCATCATTTTTGAACAGGAGCTTCTACCGTTTTGTGGCATATGAGAAATTCCCTAAGCCCGGACCTGTCGATTTTGGTCAAAAATGAAAATTTCAAAAGTGCCCCAATTTCTGCTTTTAAACTTTAGGTACTATCCCAAAATGTATCACTGAGGTGACAGAAGTTGATTTCGGAGCATCATTTTTGAACAGGAGCTTCTACCGTTTTGTGGCTTATGAGAAATTCCCTAAGCACCGGACCTGTCGATTTTGGTCAAAAATGAAAATTTCAAAAGTGCCCCAATTTCTGCTTTAAACTTTAGGTACTATCCCAAAATGTATCACTGAGGTGACAGAAGTTGATTTCGGAGCATCATTTTTGAACAGGAGCTTCAACCGTTTTGTGGCATATGAGAAATTCCCTAAGCCCCGGACCTGTCGATTTTGGTCAAAAATGAAAATTTCAAAAGTGCCCCAGTTTCTGCTTTAAACTTAGGTACTATCCCAAAATGTATCACTGAGGTGACAGAAGTTGATTTCGGAGCATCATTTTTGAACAGGAGCTTCAACCGTTTTGTGGCATATGAGAAATTCCCTAAGCCCCGGACCTGTCGATTTTGGTCAAAAATGAAAATTTCAAAAGTGCCCCAATTTCTGCTTTAAACTTTAGGTACTATCCCAAAAAGTATCACTGAGGTGACAGAAGTTGATTTCGGAGCATCATTTTTGAACAGGAGCTTCTACCGTTTTGTGGCATATGAGAAATTCCCTAAGCCCCGGACCTGTCGATTTTGGTCAAAAATGAAAATTTCAAAAGTGCCCCAATTTCTGCTTTAAACTTTAGGTACTATCCCAAAATGTATCACTGAGGTGACAGAAGTTGATTTCGGAGCATCATTTTTGAACAGGAGCTTCTACCGTTTTGTGGCATATGAGAAATTCCCTAAGCCCCGGACATGTCGATTTTGGTCAAAAATGAAAATTTCAAAAGTGCCCCAATTTCTGCTTTAAACTTTAGGTACTATCCCAAAATGTATCACTGAGGTGACAGAAATTGATTTCGGAGCATCATTTTTGAACAGGAGCTTCAACTGTTTTGTGGCATATGAGAAATTCCTAAGCCCCGGACCTGTCGATTTTGGTCAAAAATGAAAATTTCAAAAGTGCCCCAATTTCTGCTTTAAACTTTAGGTACTATCCCAAAATGTATCACTGAGGTGACAGAAGTTGATTCGGAGCATCATTTTTGAACAGGAGCTTCTACCGTTTTGTGGCATATGAGAAATTCCCTAAGCCCCGGACCTGTCGATTTGGTCAAAAATGAAAATTTCAAAAGTGCCCCAATTTCTGCTTTAAACTTTAGGTACTATCCCAAAATGTATCACTGAGGTGACAGAAGTTGATTTCGGAGCATCATTTTTGAACAGGAGCTTCTACCGTTTTGTGGCTTATGAGAAATTCCCTAAGCACCGGACCTGTCGATTTTGGTCAAAAATGAAAATTTCAAAAGTGCCCCAATTTCTGCTTTAAACTTTAGGTACTATCCCAAAATGTATCACTGAGGTGACAGAAGTTGATTTCGGAGCATCATTTTTGAACAGGAGCTTCAACCGTTTTGTGGCATATGAGAAATTCCCTAAGCCCCGGACCTGTCGATTTTGGTCAAAAATGAAAATTTCAAAAGTGCCCCAGTTTCTGCTTTAAACTTTAGGTACTATCCCAAAATGTATCACTGAGGTGACAGAAGTTGATTTCGGAGCATCATTTTTGAACAGGAGCTTCAACCGTTTTGTGGCATATGAGAAATTCCCTAAGCCCCGGACCTGTCGATTTTGGTCAAAAATGAAAATTTCAAAAGTGCCCCAATTTCTGCTTTTAAACTTTAGGTACTATCCCAAAAAGTATCACTGAGGTGACAGAAGTTGATTTCGGAGCATCATTTTTGAACAGGAGCTTCTACCGTTTTGTGGCATATGAGAAATTCCCTAAGCCCCGGACCTGTCGATTTTGGTCAAAATGAAAATTTCAAAAGTGCCCCAATTTCTGCTTTAAACTTTAGGTACTATCCCAAAATGTATCACTGAGGTGACAGAAGTTGATTTCGGAGCATCATTTTTGAACAGGAGCTTCTACCGTTTTGTGGCATATGAGAAATTCCCTAAGCCCCGGACATGTCGATTTTGGTCAAAAATGAAAATTTCAAAAGTGCCCCAATTTCTGCTTTAAACTTTAGGTACTATCCCAAAATGTATCACTGAGGTGACAGAAATTGATTTCGGAGCATCATTTTTGAACAGGAGCTTCAACTGTTTTGTGGCATATGAGAAATTCCCTAAGCCCCGGACCTGTCGATTTTGGTCAAAAATGAAAATTTCAAAAGTGCCCCAATTTCTGCTTTAAACTTTAGGTACTATCCCAAAATGTATCACTGAGGTGACAGAAGTTGATTTCGGAGCATCATTTTTGAACAGGAGCTTCAACCGTTTTGTGGCATATGAGAAATTCCCTAAGCCCCGGACCTGTCGATTTTGGTCAAAAATGAAAATTTCAAAAGTGCCCCAATTTCTGCTTTAAACTTTAGGTACTATCCCAAAATGTATCACTGAGGTGACAGAAGTTGATTTCGGAGCATCATTTTTGAACAGGAGCTTCAACCGTTTTGTGGCATATGAGAAATTCCCTAAGCCCCGGACCTGTCGATTTGGTCAAAAATGAAAATTTCAAAAGTGCCCCAGTTTCTGCTTTAAACTTTAGGTACTATCCCAAAATGTATCACTGAGGTGACAGAAGTTGATTTCGGAGCATCATTTTTGAACAGGAGCTTCAACCGTTTTGTGGCATATGAGAAATTCCCTAAGCCCCGGACCTGTCGATTTTGGTCAAAAATGAAAATTTCAAAAGTGCCCCAATTTCTGCTTTAAACTTTAGGTACTATCCCAAAATGTATCACTGAGGTGACAGAAGTTGATTTCGGAGCATCATTTTTGAACAGGAGCTTCAACCGTTTTGTGGCATATGAGAAATTCCCTAAGCCCCGGACCTGTCGATTTTGGTCAAAAATGAAAATTTCAAAAGTGCCCCAATTTCTGCTTTAAACTTTAGGTACTATCCCAAAATGTATCACTGAGGTGACAGAAGTTGATTTCGGAGCATCATTTTTGAACAGGAGCTTCAACCGTTTTGTGGCATATGAGAAATTCCCTAAGCCCCGGACCTGCCGATTTGGTAAAAAATGAAAATTTCAAAAGTGCCCCAATTTCTGCTTTAAACTTTAGGTACTATCCCAAAATGTATCACTGAGGTGACAGAAGTTGATTTCGGAGCATCATTTTTGAACAGGAGCTTCAACCGTTTTGTGGCATATGAGAAATTCCCTAAGCCCCAGACCTGTCGATTTTGGTCAAAAATGAAAATTTCAAAAGTGCCCCAATTTCTGCTTTAAACTTTAGGTACTATCCCAAAATGTATCACTGAGGTGACAGAAGTTGATTTTGGAGCATCATTTTTTAAAAGGAGCGTCAACCGTTTTGTGGCATATGAGAAATTCCCTAAGCCCCGGACCTGTCGATTTTGGTCAAAAATGAAAATTTCAAAAGTGCCCCAGTTTCTGCTTTAAACTTTAGGTACTATCCCAAAATGTATCACTGAGATGACAGAAGTTGATTTCGGAGCATCATTTTTGAACAGGAGCTTCAACCGTTTTGTGGCATATGAGAAATTCCTAAGCCCCGGACCTGTCGATTTTGGTCAAAAATGAAAATTTCAAAAGTGCCCCAATTTCTGCTTTAAACTTTAGGTACTATCCCAAAATGTATCACTGAGGTGACAGAAGTTGATTTCGGAGCATCATTTTTGAACAGGAGCTTCAACCGTTTTGTGGCATATGAGAAATTCCCTAAGCCCCGGACCTGTCGATTTTGGTCAAAAATGAAAATTTCAAAAGTGCCCCAGTTTCTGCTTTAAACTTTAGGTACTATCCCAAAATGTATCACTGAGGTGACAGAAGTTGATTTCGGAGCATCATTTTTGAACAGGAGCTTCAACCGTTTTGTGGCATATGAGAAATTCCCTAAGCCCCGGACCTGTCGATTTTGGTCAAAAATGAAAATTTCAAAAGTGCCCCAATTTCTGCTTTAAACTTTAGGTACTATCCCAAAAAGTATCACTGAGGTGACAGAAGTTGATTTCGGAGCATCATTTTTGAACAGGAGCTTCTACCGTTTTGTGGCATATGAGAAATTCCCTAAGCCCCGGACCTGTCGATTTTGGTCAAAAATGAAAATTTCAAAAGTGCCCCAATTTCTGCTTTAAACTTTAGGTACTATCCCAAAATGTATCACTGAGGTGACAGAAGTTGATTTCGGAGCATCATTTTTGAACAGGAGCTTCTACCGTTTTGTGGCATATGAGAAATTCCCTAAGCCCCGGACATGTCGATTTTGGTCAAAAATGAAAATTTCAAAAGTGCCCCAATTTCTGCTTTAAACTTTAGGTACTATCCCAAAATGTATCACTGAGGTGACAGAAATTGATTTCGGAGCATCATTTTTGAACAGGAGCTTCAACTGTTTTGTGGCATATGAGAAATTCCCTAAGCCCCGGACCTGTCGATTTTGGTCAAAAATGAAAATTTCAAAAGTGCCCCAATTTCTGCTTTAAACTTTAGGTACTATCCCAAAATGTATCACTGAGGTGACAGAAGTTGATTTCGGAGCATCATTTTTGAACAGGAGCTTCAACCGTTTTGTGGCATATGAGAAATTCCCTAAGCCCCGGACCTGTCGATTTTGGTCAAAAATGAAAATTTCAAAAGTGCCCCAATTTCTGCTTTAAACTTTAGGTACTATCCCAAAATGTATCACTGAGGTGACAGAAGTTGATTTCGGAGCATCATTTTTGAACAGGAGCTTCAACCGTTTTGTGGCATATGAGAAATTCCCTAAGCCCCGGACCTGTCGATTTTGGTCAAAAATGAAAATTTCAAAAGTGCCCCAGTTTCTGCTTTAAACTTTAGGTACTATCCCAAAATGTATCACTGAGGTGACAGAAGTTGATTTCGGAGCATCATTTTTGAACAGGAGCTTCAACCGTTTTGTGGCATATGAGAAATTCCCTAAGCCCCGGACCTGTCGATTTTGGTCAAAAATGAAAATTTCAAAAGTGCCCCAATTTCTGCTTTAAACTTTAGGTACTATCCCAAAATGTATCACTGAGGTGACAGAAGTTGATTTCGGAGCATCATTTTTGAACAGGAGCTTCAACCGTTTTGTGGCATATGAGAAATTCCCTAAGCCCCGGACCTGTCGATTTTGGTCAAAAATGAAAATTTCAAAAGTGCCCCAATTTCTGCTTTAAACTTTAGGTACTATCCCAAAATGTATCACTGAGGTGACAGAAGTTGATTTCGGAGCATCATTTTTGAACAGGAGCTTCAACCGTTTTGTGGCATATGAGAAATTCCCTAAGCCCCGGACCTGCCGATTTTGGTAAAAAATGAAAATTTCAAAAGTGCCCCAATTTCTGCTTTAAACTTTAGGTACTATCCCAAAATGTATCACTGAGGTGACAGAAGTTGATTTCGGAGCATCATTTTTGAACAGGAGCTTCAACCGTTTTGTGGCATATGAGAAATTCCCTAAGCCCCAGACCTGTCGATTTTGGTCAAAAATGAAAATTTCAAAAGTGCCCCAATTTCTGCTTTAAACTTTAGGTACTATCCCAAAATGTATCACTGAGGTGACAGAAGTTGATTTTGGAGCATCATTTTTTAAAAGGAGCGTCAACCGTTTTGTGGCATATGAGAAATTCCCTAAGCCCCGGACCTGTCGATTTTGGTCAAAAATGAAAATTTCAAAAGTGCCCCAGTTTCTGCTTTAAACTTTAGGTACTATCCCAAAATGTATCACTGAGATGACAGAAGTTGATTTCGGAGCATCATTTTTGAACAGGAGCTTCAACCGTTTTGTGGCATATGAGAAATTCCCTAAGCCCCGGACCTGTCGATTTTGGTCAAAAATGAAAATTTCAAAAGTGCCCCAATTTCTGCTTTAAACTTTAGGTACTATCCCAAAATGTATCACTGAGGTGACAGAAGTTGATTTCGGAACATCATTTTTGAACAGGAGCTTCAACCGTTTTGTGGCATATGAGAAATTCCCTAAGCCCCGGACCTGTCGATTTTGGTCAAAAATGAAAATTTCAAAAGTGCCCCAATTTCTGCTTTAAACTTTAGGTACTATCCCAAAATGTATCACTGAGGTGACAGAAGTTGATTTCGGAGCATCATTTTTGAACAGGAGCTTCAACCGTTTTGTGGCATATGAGAAATTCCCTAAGCCCCGGACCTGCCGATTTTGGTCAAAAATGAAAATTTCAAAAGTGCCCCAATTTCTGCTTTAAACTTTAGGTACTATCCCAAAATGTATCACTGAGGTGACAGAAGTTGATTTCGGAGCATCATTTTTGAACAGGAGCTTCTACCGTTTTGTGGCATATGAGAAATTCCCTAAGCCCCGGACCTGTCGATTTTGGTCAAAAATGAAAATTTCAAAAGTGCCCCAATTTCTGCTTTAAACTTTAGGTACTATCCCAAAATGTATCACTGAGGTGACAGAAGTTGATTTCGGAGCATCATTTTTGAACAGGAGCTTCTACCGTTTTGTGGCATATGAGAAATTCCCTAAGCACCGGACCTGTCGATTTTGGTCAAAAATGAAAATTTCAAAAGTGTACCAATTTCTGCTTTAAACTTTAGGTACTATCCCAAAATGTATCTCTGAGGTGACAGAAGTTGATTTTGGAGCATCATTTTTTAAAAGGAGCTTCAACCGTTTTGTGGCATATGAGAAATTCCCTAAGCCCCGGACCTGTCGATTTTGGTCAAAAATGAAAATTTCAAAAGTGCCCCAGTTTCTGCTTTAAACTTTAGGTACTATCCCAAAATGTATCACTGAGATGACAGAAGTTGATTTCGGAGCATCATTTTTGAACAGGAGCTTCAACCGTTTTGTGGCATATGAGAAATTCCCTAAGCCCCGGACCTGTCGATTTTGGTCAAAAATGAAAATTTCAAAAGTGCCCAAATTTCTGCTTTAAACTTTAGGTACTATCCCAAAATGTATCACTGAGGTGACAGAAGTTGATTTCGGAACATCATTTTTGAACAGGAGCTTCAACCGTTTTGTGGCATATGAGAAATTCCCTAAGCCCCGGACCTGTCGATTTTGGTCAAAAATGAAAATTTCAAAAGTGCCCCAATTTCTGCTTTAAACTTTAGGTACTATCCCAAAATGTATCACTGAGGTGACAGAAGTTGATTTCGGAGCATCATTTTTGAACAGGAGCTTCAACCGTTTTGTGGCATATGAGAAATTCCCTAAGCCCCGGACCTGCCGATTTTGGTCAAAAATGAAAATTTCAAAAGTGCCCCAATTTCTGCTTTAAACTTTAGGTACTATCCCAAAATGTATCACTGAGGTGACAGAAGTTGATTTCGGAGCATCATTTTTGAACAGGAGCTTCTACCGTTTTGTGGCATATGAGAAATTCCCTAAGCCCCGGACCTGTCGATTTTGGTCAAAAATGAAAATTTCAAAAGTGCCCCAATTTCTGCTTTAAACTTTAGGTACTATCCCAAAATGTATCACTGAGGTGACAGAAGTTGATTTCGGAGCATCATTTTTGAACAGGAGCTTCAACCGTTTTGTGGCATATGAGAAATTCCCTAAGCCCCGGACCTGTCGATTTTGGTCAAAAATGAAAATTTCAAAAGTGCCCCAGTTTCTGCTTTAAACTTTAGGTACTATCCCAAAATGTATCACTGAGGTGACAGAAGTTGATTTCGGAGCATCATTTTTGAACAGGAGCTTCAACCGTTTTGTGGCATATGAGAAATTCCCTAAGCCCCGGACCTGTCGATTTTGGTCAAAAATGAAAATTTCAAAAGTGCCCCAATTTCTGCTTTAAACTTTAGGTACTATCCCAAAATGTATCACTGAGGTGACAGAAGTTGATTTCGGAGCATCATTTTTGAACAGGAGCTTCAACCGTTTTGTGGCATATGAGAAATTCCCTAAGCCCCGGACCTGTCGATTTTGGTCAAAAATGAAAATTTCAAAAGTGCCCCAATTTCTGCTTTAAACTTTAGGTACTATCCCAAAATGTATCACTGAGGTGACAGAAGTTGATTTCGGAGCATCATTTTTGAACAGGAGCTTCAACCGTTTTGTGGCATATGAGAAATTCCCTAAGCCCCGGACCTGCCGATTTTGGTCAAAAATGAAAATTTCAAAAGTGCCCCAATTTCTGCTTTAAACTTTAGGTACTATCCCAAAATGTATCACTGAGGTGACAGAAGTTGATTTCGGAGCATCATTTTTGAACAGGAGCTTCAACCGTTTTGTGGCATATGAGAAATTCCCTAAGCCCCAGACCTGTCGATTTTGGTCAAAAATGAAAATTTCAAAAGTGCCCCAATTTCTGCTTTAAACTTTAGGTACTATCCCAAAATGTATCACTGAGGTGACAGAAGTTGATTTTGGAGCATCATTTTTTAAAAGGAGCGTCAACCGTTTTGTGGCATATGAGAAATTCCCTAAGCCCCGGACCTGTCGATTTTGGTCAAAAATGAAAATTTCAAAAGTGCCCCAGTTTCTGCTTTAAACTTTAGGTACTATCCCAAAATGTATCACTGAGATGACAGAAGTTGATTTCGGAGCATCATTTTTGAACAGGAGCTTCAACCGTTTTGTGGCATATGAGAAATTCCCTAAGCCCCGGACCTGTCGATTTTGGTCAAAAATGAAAATTTCAAAAGTGCCCCAATTTCTGCTTTAAACTTTAGGTACTATCCCAAAATGTATCACTGAGGTGACAGAAGTTGATTTCGGAACATCATTTTTGAACAGGAGCTTCAACCGTTTTGTGGCATATGAGAAATTCCCTAAGCCCCGGACCTGTCGATTTTGGTCAAAAATGAAAATTTCAAAAGTGCCCCAATTTCTGCTTTAAACTTTAGGTACTATCCCAAAATGTATCACTGAGGTGACAGAAGTTGATTTCGGAGCATCATTTTTGAACAGGAGCTTCAACCGTTTTGTGGCATATGAGAAATTCCCTAAGCCCCGGACCTGCCGATTTTGGTCAAAAATGAAAATTTCAAAAGTGCCCCAATTTCTGCTTTAAACTTTAGGTACTATCCCAAAATGTATCACTGAGGTGACAGAAGTTGATTTCGGAGCATCATTTTTGAACAGGAGCTTCTACCGTTTTGTGGCATATGAGAAATTCCCTAAGCCCCGGACCTGTCGATTTTGGTCAAAAATGAAAATTTCAAAAGTGCCCCAATTTCTGCTTTAAACTTTAGGTACTATCCCAAAATGTATCACTGAGGTGACAGAAGTTGATTTCGGAGCATCATTTTTGAACAGGAGCTTCTACCGTTTTGTGGCATATGAGAAATTCCCTAAGCACCGGACCTGTCGATTTTGGTCAAAAATGAAAATTTCAAAAGTGTACCAATTTCTGCTTTAAACTTTAGGAACTATCCCAAAATGTATCTCTGAGGTGACAGAAGTTGATTTTGGAGCATCATTTTTTAAAAGGAGCTTCAACCGTTTTGTGGCATATGAGAAATTCCCTAAGCCCCGGACCTGTCGATTTTGGTCAAAAATGAAAATTTCAAAAGTGCCCCAGTTTCTGCTTTAAACTTTAGGTACTATCCCAAAATGTATCACTGAGATGACAGAAGTTGATTTCGGAGCATCATTTTTGAACAGGAGCTTCAACCGTTTTGTGGCATATGAGAAATTCCCTAAGCCCCGGACCTGTCGATTTTGGTCAAAAATGAAAATTTCAAAAGTGCCCAAATTTCTGCTTTAAACTTTAGGTACTATCCCAAAATGTATCACTGAGGTGACAGAAGTTGATTTCGGAACATCATTTTTGAACAGGAGCTTCAACCGTTTTGTGGCATATGAGAAATTCCCTAAGCCCCGGACCTGTCGATTTTGGTCAAAAATGAAAATTTCAAAAGTGCCCCAATTTCTGCTTTAAACTTTAGGTACTATCCCAAAATGTATCACTGAGGTGACAGAAGTTGATTTCGGAGCATCATTTTTGAACAGGAGCTTCAACCGTTTTGTGGCATATGAGAAATTCCCTAAGCCCCGGACCTGCCGATTTTGGTCAAAAATGAAAATTTCAAAAGTGCCCCAATTTCTGCTTTAAACTTTAGGTACTATCCCAAAATGTATCACTGAGGTGACAGAAGTTGATTTCGGAGCATCATTTTTGAACAGGAGCTTCTACCGTTTTGTGGCATATGAGAAATTCCCTAAGCCCCGGACCTGTCGATTTTGGTCAAAAATGAAAATTTCAAAAGTGCCCCAATTTCTGCTTTAAACTTTAGGTACTATCCCAAAATGTATCACTGAGGTGACAGAAGTTGATTTCGGAGCATCATTTTTGAACAGGAGCTTCTACCGTTTTGTGGCTTATGAGAAAAGCACCGGACCTGTCGATTTTGGTCAAAAATGAAAATTTCAAAAGTGCCCCAATTTCTGCTTTAAACTTTAGGTACTATCCCAAAATGTATCACTGAGGTGACAGAAGTTGATTTCGGAGCATCATTTTTGAACAGGAGCTTCAACCGTTTTGTGGCATATGAGAAATTCCCTAAGCCCCGGACCTGTCGATTTTGGTCAAAAATGAAAATTTCAAAAGTGCCCCAGTTTCTGCTTTAAACTTTAGGTACTATCCCAAAATGTATCACTGAGGTGACAGAAGTTGATTTCGGAGCATCATTTTTGAACAGGAGCTTCAACCGTTTTGTGGCATATGAGAAATTCCCTAAGCCCCGGACCTGTCGATTTTGGTCAAAAATGAAAATTTCAAAAGTGCCCCAATTTCTGCTTTAAACTTTAGGTACTATCCCAAAAAGTATCACTGAGGTGACAGAAGTTGATTTCGGAGCATCATTTTTGAACAGGAGCTTCTACCGTTTTGTGGCATATGAGAAATTCCCTAAGCCCCGGACCTGTCGATTTTGGTCAAAAATGAAAATTTCAAAAGTGCCCCAATTTCTGCTTTAAACTTTAGGTACTATCCCAAAATGTATCACTGAGGTGACAGAAGTTGATTTCGGAGCATCATTTTTGAACAGGAGCTTCTACCGTTTTGTGGCATATGAGAAATTCCCTAAGCCCCGGACATGTCGATTTTGGTCAAAAATGAAAATTTCAAAAGTGCCCCAATTTCTGCTTTAAACTTTAGGTACTATCCAAAATGTATCACTGAGGTGACAGAAATTGATTTCGGAGCATCATTTTTGAACAGGAGCTTCAACTGTTTTGTGGCATATGAGAAATTCCCTAAGCCCCGGACCTGTCGATTTTGGTCAAAAATGAAAATTTCAAAAGTGCCCCAATTTCTGCTTTAAACTTTAGGTACTATCCCAAAATGTATCACTGAGGTGACAGAAGTTGATTTCGGAGCATCATTTTTGAACAGGAGCTTCAACCGTTTTGTGGCATATGAGAAATTCCCTAAGCCCCGGACCTGTCGATTTTGGTCAAAAATGAAAATTTCAAAAGTGCCCCAATTTCTGCTTTAAACTTTAGGTACTATCCCAAAATGTATCACTGAGGTGACAGAAGTTGATTTCGGAGCATCATTTTTGAACAGGAGCTTCAACCGTTTTGTGGCATATGAGAAATTCCCTAAGCCCCGGACCTGTCGATTTTGGTCAAAAATGAAAATTTCAAAAGTGCCCCAGTTTCTGCTTTAAACTTTAGGTACTATCCCAAAATGTATCACTGAGGTGACAGAAGTTGATTTCGGAGCATCATTTTTGAACAGGAGCTTCAACCGTTTTGTGGCATATGAGAAATTCCCTAAGCCCTGGACCTGTCGATTTTGGTCAAAAATGAAAATTTCAAAAGTGCCCCAATTTCTGCTTTAAACTTTAGGTACTATCCCAAAATGTATCACTGAGGTGACAGAAGTTGATTTCGGAGCATCATTTTTGAACAGGAGCTTCAACCGTTTTGTGGCATATGAGAAATTCCCTAAGCCCCGGACCTGTCGATTTTGGTCAAAAATGAAAATTTCAAAAGTGCCCCAGTTTCTGCTTTAAACTTTAGGTACTATCCCAAAATGTATCACTGAGGTGACAGAAGTTGATTTCGGAGCATCATTTTTGAACAGGAGCTTCAACCGTTTTGTGGCATATGAGAAATTCCCTAAGCCCCGGACCTGTCGATTTTGGTCAAAAATGAAAATTTCAAAAGTGCCCCAATTTCTGCTTTAAACTTTAGGTACTATCCCAAAATGTATCACTGAGGTGACAGAAGTTGATTTCGGAGCATCATTTTTGAACAGGAGCTTCAACCGTTTTGTGGCATATGAGAAATTCCCTAAGCCCCGGACCTGTCGATTTTGGTCAAAAATGAAAATTTCAAAAGTGCCCCAATTTCTGCTTTAAACTTTAGGTACTATCCCAAAATGTATCACTGAGGTGACAGAAGTTGATTTCGGAGCATCATTTTTGAACAGGAGCTTCAACCGTTTTGTGGCATATGAGAAATTCCCTAAGCCCCGGACCTGCCGATTTTGGTCAAAAATGAAAATTTCAAAAGTGCCCCAATTTCTGCTTTAAACTTTAGGTACTATCCCAAAATGTATCACTGAGGTGACAGAAGTTGATTTCGGAGCATCATTTTTGAACAGGAGCTTCAACCGTTTTGTGGCATATGAGAAATTCCCTAAGCCCCAGACCTGTCGATTTTGGTCAAAAATGAAAATGTCAAAAGTGCCCGAGTTTCTGCTTTAAACTTTAGGTACTATCCCAAAATGTATCACTGAGGTGACAGAAGTTGATTTCGGAGCATCATTTTTGAACAGGAGCTTCAACCGTTTTGTGGCATATGAGAAATTCCCTAAGCCCCAGACCTGTCGATTTTGGTCAAAAATGAAAATTTCAAAAGTGCCCCAGTTTCTGCTTTAAACTTTAGGTACTATCCCAAAATGTATCACTGAGGTGACAGAAGTTGATTTCGGAGCATCATTTTTGAACAGGAGCTTCAACCGTTTTGTGGCATATGAGAAATTCCCTAAGCCCCGGACCTGTCGATTTTGGTCAAAAATGAAAATTTCAAAAGTGCCCCAATTTCTGCTTTAAACTTTAGGTACTATCCCAAAATGTATCACTGAGGTGACAGAAGTTAATTTCGGAGCATCATTGTTGAACAGGAGCTTCAACAGTTTTGTGGCATATGAGAAATTCCCTAAGCCCCGGAACTGTCGATTTTGGTCAAAAATGAAAATTTCAAAAGTGCCCCAATTTCTGCTTTAAACTTTAGGTACTATCCCAAAATGTATCACTGAGGTGACAGAAGTTGATTTTGGAGCATCATTTTTTAAAAGGAGCTTCAACCGTTTTGTGGCATATGAGAAATTCCCTAAGCCCCGGACCTGTCGATTTTGGTCAAAAATGAAAATTTCAAAAGTGCCCCAGTTTCTGCTTTAAACTTTAGGTACTATCCCAAAATGTATCACTGAGATGACAGAAGTTGATTTCGGAGCATCATTTTTGAACAGGAGCTTCAACCGTTTTGTGGCATATGAGAAATTCCCTAAGCCCCGGACCTGTCGATTTTGGTCAAAAATGAAAATTTCAAAAGTGCCCCAATTTCTGCTTTAAACTTTAGGTACTATCCCAAAATGTATCACTGAGGTGACAGAAGTTGATTTCGGAACATCATTTTTGAACAGGAGCTTCAACCGTTTTGTGGCATATGAGAAATTCCCTAAGCCCCGGACCTGTCGATTTTGGTCAAAAATGAAAATTTCAAAAGTGCCCCAATTTCTGCTTTAAACTTTAGGTACTATCCCAAAATGTATCACTGAGGTGACAGAAGTTGATTTCGGAGCATCATTTTTGAACAGGAGCTTCAACCGTTTTGTGGCATATGAGAAATTCCCTAAGCCCCGGAACTGTCGATTTTGGTCAAAAATGAAAATTTCAAAAGTGCCCCAATTTCTGCTTTAAACTTTAGGTACTATCCCAAAATGTATCACTGAGGTGACAGAAGTTGATTTCGGAGCATCATTTTTGAACAGGAGCTTCTACCGTTTTGTGGCATATGAGAAATTCCCTAAGCCCCGGACCTGTCGATTTTGGTCAAAAATGAAAATTTCAAAAGTGCCCCAGTTTCTGCTTTAAACTTTAGGTACTATCCCAAAATGTATCACTGAGGTGACAGAAGTTGATTACGGAGCATCATTTTTGAACAGGAGCTTCAACCGTTTTGTGGCATATGAGAAATTCCCTAAGCCCCGGACCTGTCGATTTTGGTCAAAAATGAAAATTTCAAAAGTGCCCCAATTTCTGCTTTAAACTTTAGGTACTATCCCAAAATGTATCACTGAGGTGACAGAAGTTGATTTCGGAGCATCATTTTTGAACAGGAGCTTCAACCGTTTTGTGGCATATGAGAAATTCCCTAAGCCCCGGACCTGTCGATTTTGGTCAAAAATGAAAATTTCAAAAGTGCCCCAATTTCTGCTTTAAACTTTAGGTACTATCCCAAAATGTATCACTGAGGTGACAGAAGTTGATTTCGGAGCATCATTTTTGAACAGGAGCTTCTACCGTTTTGTGGCATATGAGAAATTCCCTAAGCCCCGGACCTGTCGATTTTGGTCAAAAATGAAAATTTCAAAAGTGCCCCAATTTCTGCTTTAAACTTTAGGTACTATCCCAAAATGTATCACTGAGGTGACAGAAGTTGATTTCGGAGCATCATTTTTGAACAGGAGCTTCAACCGTTTTGTGGCATATGAGAAATTCCCTAAGCCCCGGACCTGTCGATTTTGGTCAAAAATGAAAATTTCAAAAGTGCCCCAATTTCTGCTTTAAACTTTAGGTACTATCCCAAAATGTATCACTGAGGTGACAGAAGTTGATTTCGGAGCATCATTTTTGAACAGGAGCTTCAACCGTTTTGTGGCATATGAGAAATTCCCTAAGCCCCGGAACTGTCGATTTTGGTCAAAAATGAAAATTTCAAAAGTGCCCCAATTTCTGCTTTAAACTTTAGGTACTATCCCAAAATGTATCACTGAGGTGACAGAAGTTGATTTCGGAGCATCATTTTTGAACAGGAGCTTCTACCGTTTTGTGGCATATGAGAAATTCCCTAAGCCCCGGACCTGTCGATTTTGGTCAAAAATGAAAATTTCAAAAGTGCCCCAGTTTCTGCTTTAAACTTTAGGTACTATCCCAAAATGTATCACTGAGGTGACAGAAGTTGATTACGGAGCATCATTTTTGAACAGGAGCTTCAACCGTTTTGTGGCATATGAGAAATTCCCTAAGCCCCGGACCTGTCGATTTTGGTCAAAAATGAAAATTTCAAAAGTGCCCCAATTTCTGCTTTAAACTTTAGGTACTATCCCAAAATGTATCACTGAGGTGACAGAAGTTGATTTCGGAGCATCATTTTTGAACAGGAGCTTCAACCGTTTTGTGGCATATGAGAAATTCCCTAAGCCCCGGACCTGTCGATTTTGGTCAAAAATGAAAATTTCAAAAGTGCCCCAATTTCTGCTTTAAACTTTAGGTACTATCCCAAAATGTATCACTGAGGTGACAGAAGTTGATTTCGGAGCATCATTTTTGAACAGGAGCTTCAACCGTTTTGTGGCATATGAGAAATTCCCTAAGCCCCGGACCTGTCGATTTTGGTCAAAAATGAAAATTTCAAAAGTGCCCCAGTTTCTGCTTTAAACTTTAGGTACTATCCCAAAATGTATCACTGAGGTGACAGAAGTTGATTACGGAGCATCATTTTTGAACAGGAGCTTCAACCGTTTTGTGGCATATGAGAAATTCCCTAAGCCCCAGACCTGTCGATTTTGGTCAAAAATGAAAATTTCAAAAGTGCCCCAATTTCTGCTTTAAACTTTAGGTACTATCCCAAAATGTATCACTGAGGTGACAGAAGTTGATTTCGGAGCATCATTTTTGAACAGGAGCTTCAACCGTTTTGTGGCATATGAGAAATTCCCTAAGCCCCGGACCTGTCGATTTTGGTCAAAAATGAAAATTTCAAAAGTGCCCCAGTTTCTGCTTTAAACTTTAGGTACTATCCCAAAATGTATCACTGAGGTGACAGAAGTTGATTTCGGAGCATCATTTTTGAACAGGAGCTTCAACCGTTTTGTGGCATATGAGAAATTCCCTAAGCCCCGGACCTGTCGATTTTGGTCAAAAATGAAAATTTCAAAAGTGCCCCAATTTCTGCTTTAAACTTTCGGTACTATCCCAAAATGTATCACTGAGGTGACAGAAGTTGATTTCGGAGCATCATTTTTGAACAGGAGCTTCAACCGTTTTGTGGCATATGAGAAATTCCCTAAGCCCCGGACCTGTCGATTTTGGTCAAAAATGAAAATTTCAAAAGTGCCCCAATTTCTGCTTTAAACTTTAGGTACTATCCCAAAATGTATCATTGAGGTGACAGAAGTTGATTTCGGAGCATCATTTTTGAACAGGAGCTTCTACCGTTTTGTGGCATATGAGAAATTCCCTAAGCCCCGGACCTGTCGATTTTGGTCAAAAATTAAAATTTCAAAAGTGCCCCAATTTCTGCTTTAAACTTTAGGTACTATCCCAAAATGTATCACTGAGGTGACAGAAGTTGATTTCGGAGCATCATTTTTGAACAGGAGCTTCAACCGTTTTGTGGCATATGAGAAATTCCCTAAGCCCCGGACCTGTCGATTTTGGTCAAAAATTAAAATTTCAAAAGTGCCCCAATTTCTGCTTTAAACTTTAGGTACTATCCCAAAATGTATCACTGAGGTGACAGAAGTTGATTTCGGAACATCATTTTTGAACAGGAGCTTCAACCGTTTTGTGGCATATGAGAAATTCCCTAAGCCCCGGACCTGTCGATTTTGGTAAAAAATGAAAATTTCAAAAGTGCCCCAATTTCTGCTTTAAACTTTAGGTACTATCCCAAAATGTATCACTGAGGTGACAGAAGTTGATTTCGGAGCATCATTTTTGAACAGGAGCTTCTACCGTTTTGTAGCATATGAGAAATTCCCTAAGCCCCGGACCTGTCGATTTTGGTCAAAAATGAAAATTTCAAAAGTGCCCCAATTTCTGCTTTAAATTTTAGGTACTATCCCAAAATGTATCACTGAGGTGACAGAAGTTGATTTCGGAGCATCATTTTTGAACAGGAGCTTCAACCGTTTTGTGGCATATGAGAAATTCCCTAAGCCCCGGACCTGTCGATTTTGGTCAAAAATGAAAATTTCAAAAGTGCCCCAATTTCTGCTTTAAACTTTAGGTACTATCCCAAAATGTATCACTGAGGTGACAGAAGTTGATTTCGGAGCATCATTTTTGAACAGGAGCTTCTACCGTTTTGTGGCATATGAGAAATTCCCTAAGCCCCGGACCTGTCGATTTTGGTCAAAAATGAAAATTTCAAAAGTGCCCCAATTTCTGCTTTAAACTTTAGGTACTATCCCAAAATGTATCACTGAGGTGACAGAAGTTGATTTCGGAGCATCATTTTTGAACAGGAGCTTCAACCGTTTTGTGGCATATGAGAAATTCCCTAAGCCCCGGACCTGTCGATTTTGGTCAAAAATGAAAATTTCAAAAGTGCCCCAGTTTCTGCTTTAAACTTTAGGTACTATCCCAAAATGTATCACTGAGGTGACAGAAGTTGATTACGGAGCATCATTTTTGAACAGGAGCTTCAACCGTTTTGTGGCATATGAGAAATTCCCTAAGCCCCAGACCTGTCGATTTTGGTCAAAAATGAAAATTTCAAAAGTGCCCCAATTTCTGCTTTAAACTTTAGGTACTATCCCAAAATGTATCACTGAGGTGACAGAAGTTGATTTCGGAGCATCATTTTTGAACAGGAGCTTCAACCGTTTTGTGGCATATGAGAAATTCCCTAAGCCCCGGACCTGTCGATTTTGGTCAAAAATGAAAATTTCAAAAGTGCCCCAATTTCTGCTTTAAACTTTAGGTACTATCCCAAAATGTATCACTGAGGTGACAGAAGTTGATTTCGGAGCATCATTTTTGAACAGGAGCTTCAACCGTTTTGTGGCATATGAGAAATTCCCTAAGCCCCGGACCTGTCGATTTTGGTCAAAAATGAAAATTTCAAAAGTGCCCCAGTTTCTGCTTTAAACTTTAGGTACTATCCCAAAATGTATCACTGAGGTGACAGAAGTTGATTTCGGAGCATCATTTTTGAACAGGAGCTTCAACCGTTTTGTGGCATATGAGAAATTCCCTAAGCCCCGGACCTGTCGATTTTGGTCAAAAATTAAAATTTCAAAAGTGCCCCAATTTCTGCTTTAAACTTTAGGTACTATCCCAAAATGTATCACTGAGGTGACAGAAGTTGATTTCGGAGCATCATTTTTGAACAGGAGCTTCAACCGTTTTGTGGCATATGAGAAATTCCCTAAGCCCCGGACCTGTCGATTTTGGTCAAAAATGAAAATTTCAAAAGTGCCCCAATTTCTGCTTTAAACTTTAGGTACTATCCCAAAATGTATCACTGAGGTGACAGAAGTTGATTTCGGAGCATCATTTTTGAACAGGAGCTTCTACCGTTTTGTGGCATATGAGAAATTCCCTAAGCCCCGGACCTGTCGATTTTGGTCAAAAATTAAAATTTCAAAAGTGCCCCAATTTCTGCTTTAAACTTTAGGTACTATCCCAAAATGTATCACTGAGGTGACAGAAGTTGATTTCGGAACATCATTTTTGAACAGGAGCTTCAACCGTTTTGTGGCATATGAGAAATTCCCTAAGCCCCGGACCTGTCGATTTTGGTCAAAAATGAAAATTTCAAAAGTGCCCCAATTTCTGCTTTAAACTTTAGGTACTATCCCAAAATGTATCACTGAGGTGACAGAAGTTGATTACGGAGCATCATTTTTGAACAGGAGCTTCAACCGTTTTGTGGCATATGAGAAATTCCCTAAGCCCCGGACCTGTCGATTTTGGTCAAAAATGAAAATTTCAAAAGTGCCCCAATTTCTGCTTTAAACTTTAGGTACTATCCCAAAATGTATCACTGAGGTGACAGAAGTTGATTTCGGAGCATCATTTTTGAACAGGAGCTTCAACCGTTTTGTGGCATATGAGAAATTCCCTAAGCCCCGGACCTGTCGATTTTGGTCAAAAATGAAAATTTCAAAAGTGCCCCAATTTCTGCTTTAAACTTTAGGTACTATCCCAAAATGTATCACTGAGGTGACAGAAGTTGATTTCGGAGCATCATTTTTGAACAGGAGCTTCTACCGTTTTGTGGCATATGAGAAATTCCCTAAGCCCCGGACCTGTCGATTTTGGTCAAAAATGAAAATTTCAAAAGTGCCCCAATTTCTGCTTTAAACTTTAGGTACTATCCCAAAATGTATCACTGAGGTGACAGAAGTTGATTTCGGAGCATCATTTTTGAACAGGAGCTTCAACCGTTTTGTGGCATATGAGAAATTCCCTAACCCCGGACCTGTCGATTTTGGTCAAAAATGAAAATTTCAAAAGTGCCCCAGTTTCTGCTTTAAACTTTAGGTACTATCCCAAAATGTATCACTGAGGTGACAGAAGTTGATTACGGAGCATCATTTTTGAACAGGAGCTTCAACCGTTTTGTGGCATATGAGAAATTCCCTAAGCCCCAGACCTGTCGATTTTGGTCAAAAATGAAAATTTCAAAAGTGCCCCAATTTCTGCTTTAAACTTTAGGTACTATCCCAAAATGTATCACTGAGGTGACAGAAGTTGATTTCGGAGCATCATTTTTGAACAGGAGCTTCTACCGTTTTGTGGCATATGAGAAATTCCCTAAGCCCCGGACCTGTCGATTTTGGTCAAAAATTAAAATTTCAAAAGTGCCCCAATTTCTGCTTTAAACTTTAGGTACTATCCCAAAATGTATCACTGAGGTGACAGAAGTTGATTACGGAGCATCATTTTTGAACAGGAGCTTCAACCGTTTTGTGGCATATGAGAAATTCCCTAAGCCCCGGACCTGTCGATTTTGGTCAAAAATGAAAATTTCAAAAGTGCCCCAATTTCTGCTTTAAACTTTAGGTACTATCCCAAAATGTATCACTGAGGTGACAGAAGTTGATTTCGGAGCATCATTTTTGAACAGGAGCTTCAACCGTTTTGTGGCATATGAGAAATTCCCTAAGCCCCGGACCTGTCGATTTTGGTCAAAAATGAAAATTTCAAAAGTGCCCCAATTTCTGCTTTAAACTTTAGGTACTATCCCAAAATGTATCACTGAGGTGACAGAAGTTGATTTCGGAGCATCATTTTTGAACAGGAGCTTCTACCGTTTTGTGGCATATGAGAAATTCCCTAAGCCCCGGACCTGTCGATTTTGGTCAAAAATGAAAATTTCAAAAGTGCCCCAATTTCTGCTTTAAACTTTAGGTACTATCCCAAAATGTATCACTGAGGTGACAGAAGTTGATTTCGGAGCATCATTTTTGAACAGGAGCTTCAACCGTTTTGTGGCATATGAGAAATTCCCTAAGCCCCGGACCTGTCGATTTTGGTCAAAAATGAAAATTTCAAAAGTGCCTCAGTTTCTGCTTTAAACTTTAGGTACTATCCCAAAATGTATCACTGAGGTGACAGAAGTTGATTACGGAGCATCATTTTTGAACAGGAGCTTCAACCGTTTTGTGGCATATGAGAAATTCCCTAAGCCCCAGACCTGTCGATTTTGGTCAAAAATGAAAATTTCAAAAGTGCCCCAATTTCTGCTTTAAACTTTAGGTACTATCCCAAAATGTATCACTGAGGTGACAGAAGTTGATTTCGGAGCATCATTTTTGAACAGGAGCTTCAACCGTTTTGTGGCATATGAGAAATTCCCTAAGCCCCGGACCTGTCGATTTTGGTCAAAAATGAAAATTTCAAAAGTGCCCCAGTTTCTGCTTTAAACTTTAGGTACTATCCCAAAATGTATCACTGAGGTGACAGAAGTTGATTTCGGAGCATCATTTTTGAACAGGAGCTTCAACCGTTTTGTGGCATATGAGAAATTCCCTAAGCCCCGGACCTGTCGATTTTGGTCAAAAATGAAAATTTCAAAAGTGCCCCAATTTCTGCTTTAAACTTTAGGTACTATCCCAAAATGTATCACTGAGGTGACAGAAGTTGATTTCGGAGCATCATTTTTGAACAGGAGCTTTAACCGTTTTGTGGCATATGAGAAATTCCCTAAGCCCCGGACCTGTCGATTTTGGTCAAAAATGAAAATTTCAAAAGTGCCCCAATTTCTGCTTTAAACTTTAGGTACTATCCCAAAATGTATCACTGAGGTGACAGAAGTTGATTTCGGAGCATCATTTTTGAACAGGAGCTTCTACCGTTTTGTGGCATATGAGAAATTCCCTAAGCCCCGGACCTGTCGATTTTGGTCAAAAATTAAAATTTCAAAAGTGCCCCAATTTCTGCTTTAAACTTTAGGTACTATCCCAAAATGTATCACTGAGGTGACAGAAGTTGATTTCGGAACATCATTTTTGAACAGGAGCTTCAACCGTTTTGTGGCATATGAGAAATTCCCTAAGCCCCGGACCTGTCGATTTTGGTCAAAAATGAAAATTTCAAAAGTGCCCCAATTTCTGCTTTAAACTTTAGGTACTATCCCAAAATGTATCACTGAGGTGACAGAAGTTGATTTCGGAGCATCATTTTTGAACAGGAGCTTCAACCGTTTTGTGGCATATGAGAAATTCCCTAAGCCCCGGACCTGTCGATTTTGGTCAAAAATGAAAATTTCAAAAGTGCCCCAATTTCTGCTTTAAACTTTAGGTACTATCCCAAAATGTATCACTGAGGTGACAGAAGTTGATTTCGGAACATCATTTTTGAACAGGAGCTTCAACCGTTTTGTGGCATATGAGAAATTCCCTAAGCCCCGGACCTGTCGATTTTGGTCAAAAATGAAAATTTCAAAAGTGCCCCAATTTCTGCTTTAAACTTTAGGTACTATCCCAAAATGTATCACTGAGGTGACAGAAGTTGATTTCGGAGCATCATTTTTTAACAGGAGCTTCAACCGTTTTGTGGCATATGAGAAATTCCCTAAGCCCCGGACCTGTCGATTTTGGTCAAAAATGAAAATTTCAAAAGTGCCCCAATTTCTGCTTTAAACTTTAGGTACTATCCCAAAATGTATCACTGAGGTGACAGAAGTTGATTTCGGAGCATCATTTTTGAACAGGAGCTTCTACCGTTTTGTGGCATATGAGAAATTCCCTAAGCCCCGGACCTGTCGATTTTGGTCAAAAATTAAAATTTCAAAAGTGCCCCAATTTCTGCTTTAAACTTTAGGTACTATCCCTCCCAAAATGTATCACTGAGGTGACAGAAGTTGATTTCGGAACATCATTTTTGAACAGGAGCTTCAACCGTTTTGTGGCATATGAGAAATTCCCTAAGCCCCGGACCTGTCGATTTTGGTCAAAAATGAAAATTTCAAAAGTGCCCCAATTTCTGCTTTAAACTTTAGGTACTATCCCAAAATGTATCACTGAGGTGACAGAAGTTGATTTCGGAGCATCATTTTTGAACAGGAGCTTCAACCGTTTTGTGGCATATGAGAAATTCCCTAAGCCCCGGACCTGTCGATTTTGGTCAAAAATGAAAATTTCAAAAGTGCCCCAATTTCTGCTTTAAACTTTAGGTACTATCCCAAAATGTATCACTGAGGTGACAGAAGTTGATTTCGGAACATCATTTTTGAACAGGAGCTTCAACCGTTTTGTGGCATATGAGAAATTCCCTAAGCCCCGGACCTGTCGATTTTGGTCAAAAATGAAAATTTCAAAAGTGCCCCAATTTCTGCTTTAAACTTTAGGTACTATCCCAAAATGTATCACTGAGGTGACAGAAGTTGATTTCGGAGCATCATTTTTGAACAGGAGCTTCTACCGTTTTGTAGCATATGAGAAATTCCCTAAGCCCCGGACCTGTCGATTTTGGTCAAAAATGAAAATTTCAAAAGTGCCCCAATTTCTGCTTTAAATTTTAGGTACTATCCCAAAATGTATCACTGAGGTGACAGAAGTTGATTTCGGAGCATCATTTTTGAACAGGAGCTTCAACCGTTTTGTGGCATATGAGAAATTCCCTAAGCCCCGGACCTGTCGATTTTGGTCAAAAATGAAAATTTCAAAAGTGCCCCAGTTTCTGCTTTAAACTTTAGGTACTATCCCAAAATGTATCACTGAGGTGACAGAAGTTGATTACGGAGCATCATTTTTGAACAGGAGCTTCAACCGTTTTGTGGCATATGAGAAATTCCCTAAGCCCCGGACCTGTCGATTTTGGTCAAAAATGAAAATTTCAAAAGTGCCCCAATTTCTGCTTTAAACTTTAGGTACTATCCCAAAATGTATCACTGAGGTGACAGAAGTTGATTTCGGAGCATCATTTTTGAACAGGAGCTTCAACCGTTTTGTGGCATATGAGAAATTCCCTAAGCCCCGGACCTGTCGATTTTGGTCAAAAATGAAAATTTCAAAAGTGCCCCAATTTCTGCTTTAAACTTTAGGTACTATCCCAAAATGTATCACTGAGGTGACAGAAGTTGATTTCGGAGCATCATTTTTGAACAGGAGCTTCTACCGTTTTGTGGCATATGAGAAATTCCCTAAGCCCCGGACCTGTCGATTTTGGTCAAAAATGAAAATTTCAAAAGTGCCCCAATTTCTGCTTTAAACTTTAGGTACTATCCCAAAATGTATCACTGAGGTGACAGAAGTTGATTTCGGAGCATCATTTTTGAACAGGAGCTTCAACCGTTTTGTGGCATATGAGAAATTCCCTAAGCCCCGGACCTGTCGATTTTGGTCAAAAATGAAAATTTCAAAAGTGCCCCAGTTTCTGCTTTAAACTTTAGGTACTATCCCAAAATGTATCACTGAGGTGACAGAAGTTGATTACGGAGCATCATTTTTGAACAGGAGCTTCAACCGTTTTGTGGCATATGAGAAATTCCCTAAGCCCCAGACCTGTCGATTTTGGTCAAAAATGAAAATTTCAAAAGTGCCCCAATTTCTGCTTTAAACTTTAGGTACTATCCCAAAATGTATCACTGAGGTGATAGAAGTTGATTTCGGAGCATCATTTTTGAACAGGAGCTTCAACCGTTTTGTGGCATATGAGAAATTCCCTAAGCCCCGGACCTGTCGATTTTGGTCAAAAATGAAAATTTCAAAAGTGCCCCAGTTTCTGCTTTAAACTTTAGGTACTATCCCAAAATGTATCACTGAGGTGACAGAAGTTGATTTCGGAGCATCATTTTTGAACAGGAGCTTCAACCGTTTTGTGGCATATGAGAAATTCCCTAAGCCCCGGACCTGTCGATTTTGGTCAAAAATGAAAATTTCAAAAGTGCCCCAATTTCTGCTTTAAACTTTAGGTACTATCCCAAAATGTATCACTGAGGTGACAGAAGTTGATTTCGGAGCATCATTTTTGAACAGGAGCTTCAACCGTTTTGTGGCATATGAGAAATTCCCTAAGCCCCGGACCTGTCGATTTTGGTCAAAAATGAAAATTTCAAAAGTGCCCCAATTTCTGCTTTAAACTTTAGGTACTATCCCAAAATGTATCACTGAGGTGACAGAAGTTGATTTCGGAGCATCATTTTTGAACAGGAGCTTCTACCGTTTTGTGGCATATGAGAAATTCCCTAAGCCCCGGACCTGTCGATTTTGGTCAAAAATTAAAATTTCAAAAGTGCCCCAATTTCTGCTTTAAACTTTAGGTACTATCCCAAAATGTATCACTGAGGTGACAGAAGTTGATTTCGGAACATCATTTTTGAACAGGAGCTTCAACCGTTTTGTGGCATATGAGAAATTCCCTAAGCCCCGGACCTGTCGATTTTGGTCAAAAATGAAAATTTCAAAAGTGCCCCAATTTCTGCTTTAAACTTTAGGTACTATCCCAAAATGTATCACTGAGGTGACAGAAGTTGATTTCGGAGCATCATTTTTGAACAGGAGCTTCAACCGTTTTGTGGCATATGAGAAATTCCCTAAGCCCCGGACATGTCGATTTTGGTCAAAAATGAAAATTTCAAAAGTGCCCCAGTTTCTGCTTTAAACTTTAGGTACTATCCCAAAATGTATCACTGAGGTGACAGAAGTTGATTACGGAGCATCATTTTTGAACAGGAGCTTCAACCGTTTTGTGGCATATGAGAAATTCCCTAAGCCCCGGACCTGTCGATTTTGGTCAAAAATGAAAATTTCAAAAGTGCCCCAATTTCTGCTTTAAACTTTAGGTACTATCCCAAAATGTATCACTGAGGTGACAGAAGTTGATTTCGGAGCATCATTTTTGAACAGGAGCTTCAACCGTTTTGTGGCATATGAGAAATTCCCTAAGCCCCGGACCTGTCGATTTTGGTCAAAAATGAAAATTTCAAAAGTGCCCCAATTTCTGCTTTAAACTTTAGGTACTATCCCAAAATGTATCACTGAGGTGACAGAAGTTGATTTCGGAGCATCATTTTTGAACAGGAGCTTCTACCGTTTTGTGGCATATGAGAAATTCCCTAAGCCCCGGACCTGTCGATTTTGGTCAAAAATGAAAATTTCAAAAGTGCCCCAGTTTCTGCTTTAAACTTTAGGTACTATCCCAAAATGTATCACTGAGGTGACAGAAGTTGATTTCGGAGCATCATTTTTGAACAGGAGCTTCTACCGTTTTGTGGCATATGAGAAATTCCCTAAGCCCCGGACCTGTCGATTTTGGTCAAAAATGAAAATTTCAAAAGTGCCCCAATTTCTGCTTTAAACTTTAGGTACTATCCCAAAATGTATCACTGAGGTGACAGAAGTTGATTTCGGAGCATCATTTTTGAACAGGAGCTTCAACCGTTTTGTGGCATATGAGAAATTCCCTAAGCCCCGGACCTGTCGATTTTGGTCAAAAATGAAAATTTCAAAAGTGCCCCAATTTCTGCTTTAAACTTTAGGTACTATCCCAAAATGTATCACTGAGGTGACAGAAGTTGATTTCGGAGCATCATTTTTGAACAGGAGCTTCAACCGTTTTGTGGCATATGAGAAATTCCCTAAGCCCCGGACATGTCGATTTTGGTCAAAAATGAAAATTTCAAAAGTGCCCCAGTTTCTGCTTTAAACTTTAGGTACTATCCCAAAATGTATCACTGAGGTGACAGAAGTTGATTACGGAGCATCATTTTTGAACAGGAGCTTCAACCGTTTTGTGGCATATGAGAAATTCCCTAAGCCCCGGACCTGTCGATTTTGGTCAAAAATGAAAATTTCAAAAGTGCCCCAATTTCTGCTTTAAACTTTAGGTACTATCCCAAAATGTATCACTGAGGTGACAGAAGTTGATTTCGGAGCATCATTTTTGAACAGGAGCTTCAACCGTTTTGTGGCATATGAGAAATTCCCTAAGCCCCGGACCTGTCGATTTTGGTCAAAAATGAAAATTTCAAAAGTGCCCCAATTTCTGCTTTAAACTTTAGGTACTATCCCAAAATGTATCACTGAGGTGACAGAAGTTGATTTCGGAGCATCATTTTTGAACAGGAGCTTCTACCGTTTTGTGGCATATGAGAAATTCCCTAAGCCCCGGACCTGTCGATTTTGGTCAAAAATGAAAATTTCAAAAGTGCCCCAGTTTCTGCTTTAAACTTTAGGTACTATCCCAAAATGTATCACTGAGGTGACAGAAGTTGATTTCGGAGCATCATTTTTGAACAGGAGCTTCTACCGTTTTGTGGCATATGAGAAATTCCCTAAGCCCCGGACCTGTCGATTTTGGTCAAAAATGAAAATTTCAAAAGTGCCCCAGTTTCTGCTTTAAACTTTAGGTACTATCCCAAAATGTATCACTGAGGTGACAGAAGTTGATTTCGGAGCATCATTTTTGAACAGGAGCTTCAACCGTTTTGTGGCATATGAGAAATTCCCTAAGCCCCGGACCTGTCGATTTTGGTCAAAAATGAAAATTTCAAAAGTGCCCCAATTTCTGCTTTAAACTTTAGGTACTATCCCAAAATGTATCACTGAGGTGACAGAAGTTGATTTCGGAGCATCATTTTTGAACAGGAGCTTCTACCGTTTTGTGGCATATGAGAAATTCCCTAAGCCCCGGACCTGTCGATTTTGGTCAAAAATTAAAATTTCAAAAGTGCCCCAATTTCTGCTTTAAACTTTAGGTACTATCCCAAAATGTATCACTGAGGTAACAGAAGTTGATTTCGGAACATCATTTTTGAACAGGAGCTTCAACCGTTTTGTGGCATATGAGAAATTCCCTAAGCCCCGGACCTGTCGATTTTGGTCAAAAATGAAAATTTCAAAAGTGCCCCAATTTCTGCTTTAAACTTTAGGTACTATCCCAAAATGTATCACTGAGGTGACAGAAGTTGATTTCGGAGCATCATTTTTGAACAGGAGCTTCAACCGTTTTGTGGCATATGAGAAATTCCCTAAGCCCCGGACCTGTCGATTTTGGTCAAAAATGAAAATTTCAAAAGTGCCCCAGTTTCTGCTTTAAACTTTAGGTACTATCCCAAAATGTATCACTGAGGTGACAGAAGTTGATTACGGAGCATCATTTTTGAACAGGAGCTTCAACCGTTTTGTGGCATATGAGAAATTCCCTAAGCCCCGGACCTGTCGATTTTGGTCAAAAATGAAAATTTCAAAAGTGCCCCAATTTCTGCTTTAAACTTTAGGTACTATCCCAAAATGTATCACTGAGGTGACAGAAGTTGATTTCGGAGCATCATTTTTGAACAGGAGCTTCAACCGTTTTGTGGCATATGAGAAATTCCCTAAGCCCCGGACCTGTCGATTTTGGTCAAAAATGAAAATTTCAAAAGTGCCCCAATTTCTGCTTTAAACTTTAGGTACTATCCCAAAATGTATCACTGAGGTGACAGAAGTTGATTTCGGAGCATCATTTTTGAACAGGAGCTTCTACCGTTTTGTGGCATATGAGAAATTCCCTAAGCCCCGGACCTGTCGATTTTGGTCAAAAATGAAAATTTCAAAAGTGCCCCAGTTTCTGCTTTAAACTTTAGGTACTATCCCAAAATGTATCACTGAGGTGACAGAAGTTGATTTCGGAGCATCATTTTTGAACAGGAGCTTCAACCGTTTTGTGGCATATGAGAAATTCCCTAAGCCCCGGACCTGTCGATTTTGGTCAAAAATGAAAATTTCAAAAGTGCCCCAATTTCTGCTTTAAACTTTAGGTACTATCCCAAAATGTATCACTGAGGTGACAGAAGTTGATTACGGAGCATCATTTTTGAACAGGAGCTTCAACCGTTTTGTGGCATATGAGAAATTCCCTAAGCCCCGGACCTGTCGATTTTGGTCAAAAATGAAAATTTCAAAAGTGCCCCAGTTTCTGCTTTAAACTTTAGGTACTATCCCAAAATGTATCACTGAGGTGACAGAAGTTGATTTCGGAGCATCATTTTTGAACAGGAGCTTCAACCGTTTTGTGGCATATGAGAAATTCCCTAAGCCCCGGACCTGTCGATTTTGGTCAAAAATGAAAATTTCAAAAGTGCCCCAATTTCTGCTTTAAACTTTAGGTACTATCCCAAAATGTATCACTGAGGTGACAGAAGTTGATTACGGAGCATCATTTTTGAACAGGAGCTTCAACCGTTTTGTGGCATATGAG